>NW_009940490.1:20150-24763 GCF_000696875.1 Nestor notabilis
CCAGCCTGCCCTGGACCCCTGCCAGGGAGGGGCCAGCCACAACTTCTCTGGGCAACCTGTGCCAGGGCCTCAACCACCCTCACAGGGAACAACTTCTTCCTAAGATCTCATCTAAATCCCCCTCTGTCAGTTTAAAGCCATTCCCCTTGTCCTGTGCCTACAGGCCCTTGTCAAAAGCCCCTCTCCAGCTTTCTTGTTGGCCCCCTTAGGTACTGGAAGGCTGAAAGTAAGTAATCTCAGTATGTCCCCTCTTGGCAGTCTCATCTTTCCTCTCTCAGCTCCTTAAAACCTGTGATGCTCTCTGGGTGAAGGTAGAGGCGCATCTTCACTGCCACCACTTCTTGGAAAGCAGTTTCCAGGCATAACTTCATCTTCCTGTAATCAAATACAAAGGATAGGAAGGTGTCCCTGCCCGTGGCAGGGTGACTGGAACCAAATGAAATTTAAGGGCCTTTTCAATACAAAACTTTCTGTGATTCGGTGATTCTATGGAAGGAAGGGTTGAAAACTGTTTTTTCCTTTTTCTGGGCTTACTGCAAAACCTCACTGGCAGCTCCCAGCTGGCTCTAATAACATTATTGACTTGTCTTAGTGAAGAGATTAAAGTGTCAGGAATTGTAAAGCCAGAAGGGATATTAAGATCATGGCCTCTGGGATGTCTCAGAATTCATTATTATTATCTCAAGAAGTGAACAAAAAAAAAACCCCAGACAAATAAAAATTATTTTTAAATGCCCAGTGGCAAAACAATCCACCAGCCTTTCATTAGATCATTCTGCTTGTTAATTTTCTTTACCATTAAATTTATATTTTTGTTTCCAGCATGAATTTCTCTAGGTTTCAGCTTACAACTACAAATCTCCCTTCAAACTACTTATGATTTTATTCAGCTCAAAACAGAATCTTTCAGTTTATTACACCTGTAATTTTTAATTTTTTTAAAAGTCTTTTGAACTTTTAAAGGTTGGACCAGATGACCTTTGAAGTTGCCTTTCGACCTGGTATTCTATAAAATACAGTTTAAAAATTAGATAAATGAGATAAATTGAAATAAACGAGATAAAAATATAGTTTAAAAATGAGATTTCAAGAGCATATGTTTTAGAATAGTATTGAGGTGGTTTGAAAATGTGAAAAATTAATATTTTGATGGATCTTTGTCTCTCCTTCGCATTTGCTTTTATAAACAACCTGAAACAGGTTGCTGATGTCAACGCAGTGTGGCAAATCACTTTGGTTGACTCAGAATCATATTTTCCTATACAAAGAATAAAATCGGTCAAAACCTTCCCCAAAGCTCTGTTTCCAGCTGGGTTGGAGTTACCCTTTAGCTGTCATTTGCTAAATGCACAGAAATTCCAGCCTTTCATCATCCCTTTGACCAGATGCAGTTGGAGCAAGTCAGGATGCTGAATCTCTTCTTAAGCATAAAGATGAAAAAAGGGAGATTTTGTAATAAATTTTCCTGTTCCTGGTTTGTTAGCCTTTTTGTTTTGTCTTCCAGTCTAAAATCAATTGCCTTTGCATCAAGTATAAATTATAATTTCTCCATAGAAGCTGGAAGTGGAGAATGGGTTTTGATTTTGCTTTGATCTTTTTAGCAGCTGTTTGCCTTTCAAAATAGATATGTTTTTAAGAGAGAGACTTTTTGGGCTCATTTGTCCAAAGCCATGGGTTTAGAATTACTTTGGACTTTTGGGCAAAGGTAGTGCCAGAGGCTCTTTGCATCAAGATGAGCTCTCACATATTCAATAGTATTTTAAATCCAGAGAAAGATTCTACATAAAAGCAGTTTCCAGGCATAACTTCATCTTTGTGCAATCATATGCAAAGGACAGGACAAAGGGGAATGGCCCTAAACTGACAGAGGGGAGATTTAGATGAGATCTTAGGAAGCAGTTCTTCCCTATGAGGGTGGTGAGGCCCTGGCACAGGTTGCCCAGAGAAGTTGTGGCTGCCCCATCACTGGCAGTGTTCAAGGCAGCACCCGTTTGTAGTGGAAGTTGTCCCTGCCAATGGCAGGGGTTAGGAACTGGATGAGCTTTAAGGCCCCTTCCAGCCCAAACCATTCTGTGATTCTACGATTCTGGGGGGAAAGATGTTCAAGAATTTCAGCCCTGAATTTGCTGCAGCAGCTTGATGCAATCTTCAGCATGTAAGTGGGGAATGACCATGTAGAAGAGGGAGAGGACCTTACTCTTATTTGGTTCACACAGAAGGGTCTTGAAATCAAGCTTGGACAGACCCAGTCCCAGCTCCCTTCCCATCTTCAAGCCCCACTGGTCTGGTCATGGCCAGGCTGGGAAACTACCTCCCCAAACCAGGACTGACATAAGCCTGCTCAAGGATGCCTGGGGATGAGGTCAGGCAGGAGCAAGGCATCATGCATCCGTGAGGTTTGGCAGCCCAGCACTTAACAGCAGAGTACAAATTTCTTAACAAGGTGATGCACCACAGGGAAAATACACAGGCACAAGGTGGCTTCATCTGCTCATGGTGCCTTCAGATGTCTGAGGGATTTATCTGCTCTTCAGGGCTTTTTATGTCTCTCACATCTGACGCGCCAGCACCCAGGTCTGAGATGCACCAGCAGCTCCAAATGAATCAGGTCTCTGAGCAGGATGCAGGATGCAGCAGCATGTCTGAGGTGGGTTGGACCACCTCCTGAAGCCAAAGACCTGCTTTCCAACTGTTTCATGCCCTAGGAAAGAAGACACTTTCGGGTCATTAAGGCTCAGATATGAAGCCAGCTGATGCAACAGCTCTTCCTGCCTTTCCAATTTTGCAGGACCTTCCATCCTCCCTGTGCTGTGAATGAAGGCTGATTTTGTCTTCTTTGTGTGTTGCAGACGACCATCTCCATCGAGATCAGGTACCAGGCTCTGGATGGGACAGTGGGCGCATGGAATGACAAGGAATTCCTAGAGACCCCAAGCGTCCACTCAGAGGGGGATGGAAGGTACCCCTTAGAGACAGACAGCCTCCTCTCCAGCCACCGGCAGGGCTTGGACATCTCTCCAGGAAAATCCAACCAGCAGTCAGCAGAAAGGAGCTTCAGGAGGTAATGTGATGCTCAGCACTTGGAGATGTGTGATGGCAGCAGGGCTGGGAAGATCTTGGCTTGTCATGAAAGGGCTGCGTTGCCCCGGTGCTCCTCTAAGATGCATCACATCTCCTGGCCATCAGAAGACCCATTATCAGCTCAAGGTGAGGATGGACTGTAAGTGTCCACCCTCCGGTGCCTGCAGTCCCTGGTGCTCTGCCACGCCTGCCCAGCACTGAGCTGAGTCTTCCAGCAACTCCTGAGGTTTGTAGCATGTGGCAGATGCTGGAGAGCAAATGTAACTAAGCATAGCTTCCAAGAGTATTAAGGGTATGGCTGTTGGTCACACCTCATATTGGGTGGGATTAGAGCCATGTGTGGGGTGTAGACTCATGTGTGCAGATGTGTGGGGTTTTGCATCTTGGTGGAGCTCACAGTGCCCCCAGGAAGAGCTGCCTTCAGGGCAGGAGGTGGAGGTGCAGCTGTAGCCAGAGGCAGGGGGAGCAATGCATGTTGGCCACAGAACAGCACCAGTGTGGGTGCTTCTGGGGTGGAAGGTGACAGTGACAATGCCTGCATATACCCCGTGACAAGGCAGGTGACACAGCAGAGGCTGGAGGAGGAAGCAGGGATGCTGTGGCATGGGGAGAGCCACCCTTGCAGCGTCAACCCTTCAACAGGCAAGCCCTTAGCTTCTCAAAGACATTGTCAAAGCTCTCTCCATGGTAGTCCATCTCAGTACCTCACCAGGCTCAAATGAATAATTTAAAAAAGGCAGTGCCTGGGCAGGTGAGCCCTGTTTGGATTATGTGAGGGACCCTTCATCCTGCAGTGGCAGGTGGGGACACCTCTAGTTCTTCTAAGGGATGCTGTTACCAGCTTTCTATTTGTTTAAGGGTCCTTAACATCACCCTTGTGTCTTTCTAAGCTCATTGGACCACTCACTCACTAGATAAAAAAAAAGCCCAGGGGCTGTATCCTTCCATTTATTGACACAAAGCTGCTGTAACCAGTTGCAAACCCAGCCTGGTGACTGGGATGGGTGGAGAGAGCTCAGGGCTGGGGATGCTGCAGCTGGCTGTCTTTTCAGATGAAGTAAAAGCCAGGCCCTGTTCTGCCATGAGCTGTGGCTTACAGATGGTCAGGGCTCTACTTGCTGGGAGAAACAGCCCATTTACAACCTCACATGCAGCCGTGAGGCCAAAGCATGGATAGGCACTAAGGCCTCAGTGATGCTGGGCCAGATTCAACCCACACCATGATGTGCACTTTGAACCCTGTGCTGAAATCCTCGCCTAGCTCGTCAAGTAAACAGCAGAGGTTTGCATTTGTGTCTAAATATATGGGGTTCATGGTCTGCTAAGGCAGATTTTTAATCACCTGTACACAGTTTATGTAGTTGCATTGTCTGTGGTAGTGACTTTGTCAGTCTCAGCTCCAGGATCTCTTGAACCCATTGGCCTCTTTCGACTGGTAGAGTGGAGACATCGAAGTTCTGAACTTGCTGAAGTCCTGTGGAAAGAGAGAAACTGGTAGAGGTAGTGGGACAGGCAGGGAGTAAAGGCAGGGC
>NW_009940490.1:24774-29760 GCF_000696875.1 Nestor notabilis
CCCACCACTCTCCTGAGTGTGGACTGCATAGTTCTTGACTGATGGCTACAGCCCAAGTCTGAGGGCTACAGCCCCACTTCTTACATGGTGCTAGTAGATCAAAGGTGGACAGCCCTTGTGCTTCTGAATCCACACAGGAGCCCAGCCTGGAGGTGTGAATCCAAACATATCCCTAGGAATCAGGTGCTTTTTCATAGCATTCCACCACTCTCCTGAGTGTGGACTGCATAGTTCTTGACTGATGGCTACAGCCCAAGTCTGAGGGCTACAGCCCCACTTCTTACATGGTGCTAGTAGATCAAAGGTGGACAGCCCTTGTGCTTCTGAATCCACACAGGAGCCCAGCCTGGAGGTGTGAATCCAAACATATCCCTAGGAATCAGGTGCTTTTTCATAGCATTTACATCTCAGGTGCTGATGCAGGTGTACATCACTCCCACCCTAGGGTTCTGCAATAGAGTGCTTTGATAGGGCTTGCTTTTTGCCTGGATTTAGCACTTTATTGTGGCCATATAAGAACAAAATTTCTCTTTCCCCACGGTGTGAGACTGAGGGGAGATCTCTCCAGTCACTCGCATCACTCCTCAGCAGCCAATTAACTGCGTGAATTGGGCTGAAACCTGTGAATTTTCAAGCAAATTGAAAGCGCAGATTCGTTTCCCAGCTCAGTGGACTATGATGCTACTGAACAGGGAAGATGCTGAAGGATTTTAAAAGGCGGGTGGCAGGGCAACACAGTGCTGGTGAAGTGGCTTCCAGTCTGTCTGTCAGCTCCATGTATTGGGAAATCAGCATCCTGAGTGTGCCATGAGGTGCAATTATGCTGCGTGGATGATGCATCACCAGCAGCAGGTACCTGCAGGCGATCGGATGGATTGAGGCTCTGGATTAGGTCCCGAGGGACCTAATGATGAGTCCATGATGACCAGCTCAGCTGTAGGTTAAGCACAGCTACATTTCACCTGACAGAGCAGTTTTTAGGAGGAGGTGTGTGGTTTGCTGAGCATTGCTGCCCGAGTGTGCAGAGCTGCATCATGGCTGAAGGCTGCTGAGCTGCATGCAGACAGTGCTGAGCAGAAGGGATTCTGGAGTTGGTTTTTACATGGTTGGTGAAGAATCCTTCCTGTTGGAGAGATGAATTAAATGCAATAGTTCATAAACAGGCAGAACAATTGGAGATGAACATACCATCACTGTGGCATCTGCTCAATGTACTGTGGCAATGATCCTTGCACTGCATTCCCCCCTGCCCCCACCAAGCCGGCACCTCTTAGCAGATGGGAGAGTGGTACTTTGTGTTCACAGTTTGGTGAAAGTCATAGAATCATAGAACCATAGAACGATAGGCTGGTTTGGGTTGGAAGGGGCCTTAAAGCTCATCCAGTTCCAACCGCCTGCCATGGGCAGTGACACCTTCCACTAGAGCAGGTTGCTCCAAGCCCCATCCAACCTGGCCTTGAACACTGCCAGGGATGGGGCAGCCACAGCTTCTCTGGGCAACCTGTGCCAGGGCCTCACCACCCTCACAGGGAACAACTTCTTCCTGAGATCTCATCTCAGCCTCCCCTCTGTCAGTCTGAGCAACCTGCTCTAGTGGAAGGTGTCCCTGCCCATGGCAGGGGGTTGGAGCTGGATGAGCTTTAAGGTCCCTTCCAACCCAAACCATTTTGTGGTTCGATGTTTCTATGAAGTTTGTATGTGGACAATTGCACTATAACTGGTTTCCCTTGCTGCTTTTGTACCAAGGAGCTTCCCCATCTCCTCTGGACTGGAGTCTTGTCCCACAGCAGGTCATTTTGAGCACAAGTGGATCTCAGCCTTGGCTGTGTTGCTGCCCTGCACTGACCTCTGCCAACTACAAGGACCATGGTCGTTAGTGTCACCACCACTACTGTTAGGAACAGTAAGGAGGGAAAAGACTGATGTTTACTGTGTCACCACCCTCACAGGATGGAAGAGGATGAGATGTATTACCACAGTGAAGATGAACTTCTGGGAGAGGGGGACACCCTTAGCCAGGGATCCCTCAACACGAGGTAGGGAGCCAGTCAGCACCCACTCGTGCTGGTGGCAGTGGGTTTGCAGTGCTGTTTTGCTCCTGATTTGTTTCTATGGATGTCCGACAAGCATTGCCCCTGGATTCCCATTTCTTGGCTGGAGAAGAGCTAGTGGAGAGCAATGATGGAGAAGCTGGAAATGCATTCTTGGAAAGGATGCTTCTGAGGGATGCTGGGATCCAGGATGGAGAAAGGGCCTTTGGGTGTGGCTGCAGCTGGAGTACTGCCTCCCCTTTGGGACCCTCTTTCTTCTCCAGGTCCCACCACACATCAAGCACAGCTGTCCTCAGGACCAGAGATCAGCCATGTCCAGTACATGGGGAAGAGCTCCTTGTGATGTGCATGACAATCTGATTTCTGTTTGCAGTGGCTCTTCTTGCATTGTGGTGCTGTGAGTTGTTCCCCACCGTGTGCTACAAAGAGTTTGGGGAGGAGCTGCAAAAAAGAGAAGTTCAGGTAAAACCCAGGGACCAACCCAATGTTTCTGAGAGAGGCTCAGCCAAAGGAAGGAGCATTTGGGGGGTGACGACTCAACTTGTGTGGCTCCAGTAATGGCAGAAAGCACATGAGGGTGGTTCTTCCTACACATGGCTCTTCTGGGGAGTTCATTTCTTATAACAGCTCCCTATGCAGCCTGTCACCAAGTCCCTCAAGCTGAAGATATTGACTCTCTGTCATGGGAATTTATGGCAATATCAGTGCTAGTAAACACCTCTGTCAAGTCTCATTAACTAGACAGACCAAGCGCCTGAGATGGCCATAACCTTAGTAAATTATTAGAACAGTCTCAGAGAAAGTTTTGGCTGCCTAGCACTGACCCAAGCCATACCCAGGCAGGGCCAGGAAGTACCACAGCCCTGGGACAGTCCCAAAGGGCGGATTGGGGATTGCCCATCCAAACACTTTCTTTGGATGGGAAGCATTAGCATGGGTGTGATGCATGCCAGGCAGTTTGGCTTCAAAGGCAGGGAGCATGCCCTTGAACTTTTGATGTCATAGCATAGAGGTACATGGCGATAGCACATGCCCAGTGAGCAGGGCACTCCAGAAGACTTCTGTTCCTGCACAGGCCCCAGGCTATAGATGCATCTGGGGTGTTTGGGTGCTGGAGATGGAGAGAAAGTGCTTTGACAAGGGTGTTGGATGACTGGGTGTCCCCCAAAATCTCAAATGCCACTCAAGCCAAGACCAGATGTGGGAGCTGTCACTCCATGGATTGGATGGGGCATGGCTGTGCAATGCCTTCAGCTTCCCATGGGTACCACTTCTCTGTGTGGGAACTGAAACGGGCCATCCTGCTGTGCCACAATATATATTTGGACCCAGCCAAACCAGAGAAGCCAAGTTCAAAGCCAAGTCTAGCTCCTGCCTTGCCTTTGAGGGTTGGGTCAGGTTTGGGATGAGCTGCTCATAACTTTGGCACAGCAAAATATGTGTATATGCCAAATACTGTGTCCAGCTCTGGGGCCCCCAACATGAGAAGGATGTGTGCCTGTAGTGGAGTGAGGTATACAGGGCAAGGGGCTGGAACTAGATGAACTTTTAGGTCCCTTTGTACCCAAACCACTTTGTGATTCAATGATTCTATGAAAGCGAGTTTCTGCAAGGTGGCAGTGAGACATGTTGTAGGGGTAAGGGGAGAGAAACTCCAGGTCTGACTGGGAGGGAAGCCAGCTCCCATGCCTGGAGATGCTTAAATACAAGCTGAATGCACATCTGAGGAACAGCTTGGGCCAAGCTGTTCCACCTTGAGGAAAAAGTTGGACTTGAAATCTTCTTGGCAGCCCCCTTGCCTGTAGCTCTGTGTGTCTTCAGTCTGTTTCCATGCCCTGTGTCCCCCTGGGGGAGTTTTGAATCCAAATGAAGGCAGTGGGAAGATCTCTCTGGATTCCCAGAGGCCTTCTGTCAGTGTCATCTCCATCACAAAGCTGTTTACCTCCTCCCCTAGTTCATTAGGGACACTGTTTTGTTATTCAGCTGATTCCCTTTCCTGAAGGGATGCAGAAGGAGGGAAACAAACAGACCTTGAAATGGGAAAAGCAACAGCAACAAGGAATATATAAATAGCACTGGGCTTGCCAAGCGCTTCTCAGACGTTTCCCTGCAGCCTAATAGAGGTGCCAGCCATGCAGGCGAGACAAGTGTTGGAAACCTGTGCCACCAGTGGGGATTATATCAGAGTTATTTGGAGCCAGTCTCAGCTCCTGTTCTCTTGGGAGAAGAAACACACCTTGGAGAGAAATACCAAATTTGCTCTTGTAGCTCCTCTGTGCCCAGAGCAGCTACTTCCGTTCACAGAATACATTTGCACAAGGTAAATTCTCTTGTTTTCTGGACAAAATATTGGGTGTTGGAATGAGACAGTTTTGTTTGCCAGTCTGTGCTTTACCTGAAAACATAAAGACCTGAAAGCCCTGCCCTGATGCGTGCTGTGCAGGGGCCAGCATGCCCTCAGCACTAGGAACAAATCTTAAGCGATGGACATTTGTTCCCCATAAAGTCCCAGCAGGATTCCTGGCAAGGAAGCACAGATGCAAAGCTCTTTTTTGCTATTTTTCCACCATGATAAGGAAAAGTACCCAAAGGGTCCCAGTTCCCTGCTGATGATTCAGGCAGAGACAAGTAGCACACTGAGAAATAAGGCTTAAGTCAATAGAGATGCAGGAAGCAGTTTGTGGGAGGCTTACTAGAAATATTCTTCTTAAAATATAGCTGTGCTTCAGGCTGGGAGAGCTTGTTCAGCTCGGAGAAGAGAAGGCATTTAATTTTTGCTGCCCAAATAAAAAATTGTAGAATCTCAGAATCCCAGGTGGGAAGGGACCTCAAGGATTATCTGGTCCAACCCATCTTAGCAAACCATGACCTAGACTACATGGCCCAGCAGCCTGTGCAGACAGATCTGGACTCACAAGCAGGCAGAGGACCAGGT
>NW_009940490.1:29791-49845 GCF_000696875.1 Nestor notabilis
ACAAGAGAAGGTTGATTAAGACAGCATGGCCCTTTCTGTCCCCTGAATGTCACGAGATCATGGGCCATGCCAGTCTACAGCTATAGAATCACAGAATGGCTTGGGTTGGAAGTGACTTTAAAGCTCATCCAGTTCCAAACCCCTGCCACGGGCAGAAACACCTTCCACTAGAGCTGGAAGTTGCTCCAGGCCCATCCAGCCTGGCCTTGAACACTGCCAGAGATGGGGCAGCCACAGCTTCTCTGGGCAACCTGTGCCAGGGCCTCACCACCCTCATTGTAAAACATTTCTTCATTATACCTAATCTGAATCTCCCCTCTTTTAGTTTAAGACCATCACCCCTTGTCCTGTCGCTACAGGCCCTGCTAAAAAGCCTGTCCCTGCGCATGGGGACCTGGTTTAACTCCCATCTTTGCAAATTACTTTTCCTATGATCTGAGGCATCTTTCTTCCTTGCTTTGCCTTTCTTTCACCCTGCTCCCAGCTTCAAGACTCAGTGATCTCCTTTTCCTCCTGGTCAGTCTGCTGGGACTCAGATACAGACGTCCCCAGTAAGGGTCAGCCCAGAGATCACACAGCTTTGGCAGGTCTCCTAGCAGAGCTAAAGAGCTCTCTAGCCCCAGCAGAACCAGCATGGTCTGGGGTACCTCTGCCACCTTCCCATGGAGCAGCGCACTGCCCCAGCTTGCAAACCTTCATCAGAGTTTTTGGGGATCATGCTTTAAGGCTTCACTTCACTGCCAGTACCAGGGGAGCCAGATCCATCTGCATGAGCAAAGGCTCCATGCACTGCATTCAATCCAGCTCCTGCAGAGCTACATCGATACCTCTGTACCAGGTTCCCACCGTGCAAGTGACTGGGTTTCATTGCTACCAGCAGAACAAAGCCTTACAAAAGCTAAAATCCAGCAGTTCTGACTGATCATCTTTTCCCACATGGACTGCCTCTGTGTTTCGCATGTGGGTTTTGAGTGGCCAGGCAAGCTGGCAGCCAGTTGGAGACAAGCAGAAGGCAGCTGGTACATGTGAGGAGAAAAACCATTAGCATCCCAGCTGAAAAAGCCTCCAGCAAGATGGTCTCACACATCAAAATGTGCTAAAGAGACATGGTCTGGGGAGAAACAGCCTTAACTGCAGACACACCATGCTGGGCTCTGGCTCCTACCCCTCAGGAGCAATCTGGTCTCTGTGAATGCAGCTCAGCATGCAGGAGCATCTGAGAAAGCAGGCTGTGAGACGGGAACACAAGGACTTGGGACAAAAAGACTTATTTTCCTATTATTTTTAGTTCCTTATACCATTAGGTCATCCTCCTTGGCCAGTGCTAGATCCTAGATAATCCCTTGCTCTGACTCAAGACATCCTCATCTTCTCCCCCACCTTTAAAGGGTGTCTCTATGTGTGTTGACTCTCATGTGTCTTCATTCCCACAGATACAAACATCTCTGCTTGATGTTAAGCATGGGACTGTTGTCATTGATGTAAACAGGACCCCTGTGCTCTACTAGAAGCAGCTATCTGAGAGCAATCCCACAGCTTTCCAGCACAAATCATGATGTGTAGGAGCTCTACCCCATTTTTCAGCACATACAGGCTCTGCTCTGGGCAGGGAGACAGCTCCAACAGAGCTGGAATCAGAAATGCCTTGGACTGGTGCTGCTAAAGCCAACCCAGCTTTATTCCCAGTCCCTTAGGAGTAGTGTTGTGCCCCTTGAGGGTGTTGTGCAGGTGTTTGCAGGGTGGGACCTGAGCTTTCAAGCTGTGATAGTTGTTTGTATCATAGTGGCCTTGTGTTTCTTCTGGGTAGCGAGCTGGTGGGTTTTAGAATAACTAATGATGCAATGAGCCAGCGTGGGGTGACAGCAGGACCTTCCAAGGGAAAAGCAGCTGGTAATTCAGCTTACCACCTTGCAGGCACAGGGCACAGGGCACAGCACTGACCCACCACAGCTTTTTCCAGCCTAAGTGTCTTTTCTCTTTCAGCAAATTCACCCCAAGCAGAAAGAAAGAGGGGAGGAAGGAGATCAGGATGGAGATGACCAGGTCCCTTCCATCCTTGGAGCCTGGCCAGCCAAGTAGGCACAGAAAATCAGCAGAGGTTGTGCACAGACCCTTCAGGCACAGTAGACAGTGTTGTGGGTGACAGAGGGAGTGTCAGCTCAGTGCAAGGTGGTTATGGGTTTATAGACATGCATGGAGTGGTTTGCTGTGTTGGTATGTTCTTAAGTTCTTCCTGTGCTGAATTAAATCATCCTGTTTTTTAAAACTGACACAATGGAAGAGCCCTCTATCTTCATATCTCAGTGGGGTTTTTTTTTCTCTCTCTCTGTAAATGCCCTAGCCTTGGAGAAGATGCAGAAGAGCAGCTCTCTAGGTAAATACACACACCAGCCCTGCTCAGATGGTGGCCCTGAAATCCTGCAGTGCTGAGACATGTTCCAAGTCTTGCTTTCCAGAGAAGAGTCCCTTAAATCCAGCTTAAATGTCAAAACTTGGAGGCCCAGATCTGTTAAGTCCAGACTTAATTTGGGCTCACAGGCTAGTAGCCTGCTCACCCTATGCAGAACCCACTGGATGAAGCAGTCCAGGACACAGGCGGTAACACTTTCCCATCTGTTAGGTCATTGTCATGGTCCTTGGCACAGCTTTGGCTCAGCATATGTCTGGGATAGTTTATGATAGCATAGGAACATATCTATGGTATGGTAGATGTGGGATTACCCCCAACAAGTAGCCTGGATGCAGTTTTTGGAGGGAAGGAACGTCACCTATACAGAGACAAGCCGTATCATGGCCAAGGAATGAACCTTGATCCATTTATTTACCAATATAGACTTATGCTTAGATTCCATCTGTGGCCATAAAGGGAGATGGGCACTTCCAGAGGTGGCTCATGTAGAGCAGGTACCTCTCTGCACTGCCAAAATTTGGATGGAGTAGGGCTGTGCATGTCACGGCTCTTGACCACGTTGAAACTGAGATCCCAGGAAACATCACCTGATAGCTGTTGACCTTGAAATATTCATGGGCAGGACAGAGCTCTGCAGCCGAAAGCAATCTGGTCATAGTGAATTATTGATGGTGTCTTTTCTTGTGTGTACCCCGTGTATCCAAAACATGTCTGATGGGGTTCGACCCTCTGCCTGCCACTTATTATCCCCACAGGTCACTTGCTCCAAAGCTGGGGTCGTTGCCACGCACTGGCATTTAACTTGGTGATGAAAATACCCATGACAGGAGTCTGGGAGAGGCAAGACACCCTGCTTCTATCAGGTCTAGGCACCTCTCTGGTCAGCCTGTACTGGTCAATGGTGCAGACATGTTCATGTGGCACTATTGCTGCTCATGGTGGCTTTCCAGAGCTGATGTGTGGCTATGGAGAGGTAGAAACTAGATAGTGCTGTGAGGTGCATCCCATCACTATCCTGCATGGCCCTAGGAAGCTCAGCAAAGTTCTTACTATGATCCAAATCCTCATAGGTTGCCCCTGTAGTCAAAGGGAAGAGGAATCTCCCAAAGGATGTTTACCCACATAGGATCTGGCTCAGTCTTCGATTGTCATGGAAGAACAATATGAACAGTTCATAACCTCTGTGTCTAAGTAGAGAAGGAGGGTCTGAAATTGATAACTCAGGTGTGGCATTTTGGCACAGATCTTAGGGATGTCACACAGCAGACCAGTGCCTCTCATCATCATAACCAGGCAAGTCTGGGGTCCTTTTCATCCCAAGCAAAGTAACGCGAAAAGATTTCCCAAAGACTGTCAGTCCCTGTCAAGATTCCCCCATCCTTTTTGCAACTCCTCCAACATACTGTTAAAATGCTAAGGTGAAAAAAATCATCCTGAGGACCCTGAAAAGAAGGGCTGTGAAAAGCTGTTCAACATAATGGACTGGGTCCTGCTGTGAGTACCAAGGCAGAGCCTCCAGCAGCTTGAGAAGCTGTAGCATCTGTGATCTAGATTGATCACAAACTATTCCGGTCTAGGAGATCTCCAGATCTAGCAGGAGCAATGGATGATGCTGCCTGAGCAAGGGTGGTGACGACTTTTGTGCCCTGTGCCAGAAGTGCAGATCCTGTCACCAGCCATACCTTTCCTGGGGACAGTGTGAGTGGAGCACAGTAGGCTGGGTGCACACAGCTGAAGTTACCACCCATCAGCTGTCTTGGAGCATCCCATGACAAGGGGCTGTGGCTTGGACAAACCACTAGCCCTTCTTGGAAGGGATGTTCCTGCGCTCACCAGGTGAATGTTTCCCTTGCTGTTGGTGGGCTCATTCAAGAAGCCTGACACTGTTGTTTTGTTTTTTCTCTTTCTCTTTGGTGCCTCACTCAGGATTAAGTTTAACGATGGATACAAGTCAGTAGCAAGGTACCAAAATGTCATGAATTATGGGATCTTGGCCTTTTTGGGGGAGTTGCTCTTTATCCCAGCCCATCCCAGTCACCCCATATCCCACGAATATCCTGTGACTGTCCAGGCATAAATATGCCCAGGATTTGGGATACAGGCTCGTTTAAGCTTCAAGTCTTCCTTAATTCAAATTAATTCCCAAATCTTAAACCAGAAGAGCAGGGTATGTGGTCCAGGCCTGGGTGAAGCCAAAGCTTCATGCATCAGCATCACAGCACTTCTCTGCAAGTGCCGGACAGCATACGTTGAGTATTCTGAAGCTGTAGCTGAAGCCTGCAAGGAGGGACGAGCTGTACAGTAGCATACAAGCCTTGTGCTCCAGGAGCTTTCTATGGGACCCAGCCACACCTGCAAACTTCCTCCATGTCACAGTGCAAAGGAGAAGCAGGTCCTCTGGTCCCTCTAAAGCTATATCCCACATAAGATGATGTTCACCCCACCTGTAGGGCTGGTGGACTCCTAAAGGCTTTATAATATATGTATTCTATATATACAGATTATATTACACAATATAGTCTATATATTGATTATACAGATCGATAAGAATAGATCTGTATAAGTATATTTACCTAGCATGGTGAGTCCACGACAATGATCTCAGCCCCATCCCATCCCTGTAAGTCTGTTCTTCATTGCTTCTGCTCAGTATCTGGGGGTAGGTGGAAAAGATGCAGAAGGAACCTGCAGAAGAGTGCTGTCCACCCACTGGCAAGCAGGACCTGGATGGCTGCAAAGAGCCATGGGACGACGTCTCCTCAGTACTTGCTTCTGCCTGGCAGGACCCTCCCAGGGGGTGGTGGCATCTGTTAGCCTGTCCTGACCAGCTCCCATGGGCTGTGGAAGGGTACATCTGTTTGGGTGGGTTTGTTTCTTCCTCACGTTCATCCTCCTGACTGTGTCTCTTCCAAACAGCGAAGACCCTGAAGACCTCAGGTACTAGGCATGGTATCCCTGATTTGCTCAGGCCCTTTGGGCATGGTGTGTGCATGTATGTGACATGCGTGTTGGCATACCAATCCCTGCATGGCATTTGGACCCAGGGAAGGGTCCTAACTGCTTCCTGCCCTCTTCTTCCTGGGGAGCTTGTATTCACTCCATGCCCTACTCCCCAAAGAGCAGGGCTTCTTTGTATTCAATCTGTCCTCTCGTATGCCCAGCAAGGACAAATTTCCTTCTAGTCAGAGGCCTTATAAAGGAGCTGTGAGGATAATATTTGTCCGTCTGCCTAGCTATCCACCCATTCATCCCTTCATCCCAATGCAGTTGTCACCATCCCCCAATTTGTCCATCTCTCCATTAATCCATCTCAATACAATCCTATGCATCTATCCATCTTTCCATCCATCCATCCTACTGTGATACTCTCTTTCCATCCATCACTGATTCTCACCATCCATCCATCCATCCATGATACTGTCTATCCATCTATGCATTACACCGGCCAGCCCATATAATTTATCCAGCCATGCTCTTTTTCTGCAGTTGGTTTTTTTTTCTGTCTCTCCTCTCTCCTCATTCTAGCACCACCAGTACTGTCACTATCTCTGTAACCCAATTCCCTGGATGCCAGTGGGTTAGGAAGTCCTGTTGTAGCAAGATCTCCCTCTGGCATGCTTGTGAATTGGGTTTGGTTGATTGCTTGGTGCATGTTGCTGATGGGGGTTTTGAGGGGAGAAGTTGGGCAAGGGTCTTCGTCACTGCAGCAGGATGAACCATGTCTGAATGAATTGCTCTTTGTGATTGCAGAGCTAAGGCTAAGGGGAAAGAGAAAAGACACCTCGTGTTACCTTTCAGGTACCCCGTCTCGCTCTGTCCCTGCTTGTGCCAAGCTCCAGCCCCTGGCCCCTTGCAGCTGTGTTACTGCATCCCCCTGGGACAGCTGCAGGGCAGGACTGCAAGTTCCTCTGTGCTATTTAGAGGGCTTAACACCAAGTTCTTTGAAGGCATAAAATGAGAATTCTCTGGTGACGCCTTTTTCAGGCTCTAAGAGCCCGAACTGTGGCTATCTGCAGTCAGAGAGGCACCTTTTGCAGTTAGGGCTGCAGTGGAAGGGGCAAGGGTAAAGGAGGGGAGGAAGAAAGTGTATTCTGGTGCTAGCTGCTCCGCCAGGCCCTTGGAGTAGGATGTCCAGATCTCTCACATAGTGCAATCACTCATTCACCCAAGCACTGATGATCTGAGAGCACAGGACCAGCAGCACCATGCACTGCTGAATATGGGAGCCAGGAAAGCAGAGATACACAGAAGGAGGGAGACACTCGGAGCAAGAGGGCAGCCACAGTATGTTCTTGCATCCCTCATCCAAGCTACATTTACACCAGTGAAACAAACAGTGAAAGGATGCAGGCCCAGGCACTGCCCTGTCCCACCCCCCAGGGAACCAGACACTCTGTGTTGGTTGCTCCCATCCTGGCGTGGGGGAACCAGACACTCTGGCACTCCAGGGCAGTTTGGATCAGTGCTGATGGGGAAGGGGAGTTTCCCAGCTGGGCTACGGCAGGGAAGGGTCTTGCACCACTGAGATGCTCAGGGAGATACATCTGCCACTCCTTGTCCCTACAGCATTAGGACCCAGCAAAGCAGCCACGCTCAGGTGACATGGTGATGGATGAGCCATGACTTCACAGGTTGCTCGGACCACATCCATGAGCTACGGGAGAAAGGATGGAGTGATTTAAATCTTCTCCCAGCACTGGGCAGGGGCACCAGGGCAGCTTTTACAATGCAGATGAACCAGCTGAGCTCCTGGCATTGGTATTTGTTTGCTTCTATGCCAAGCTCAGCTGGCAAGGGGATAATTTCTGCTGGTTTGCTCTCAGAGCAAGTGTCGGTGCATGGAGAGAGCAGTGCTGCTTGCTTCAGAAGGAGCTACTGGGTGGGTTTCCTTGGCTGTTTTCCAACCCAGGCTCTAAGCTGATCCCTGTCCATGGTGGGCTGAACAGGAGAACCCTGCTCTTCCCAGCCTTCCACCTAGGGTTAGGTCCTGCTCCCCATCCTTTCTGGAGCTGGTCTTCTGGACTTCACCTCTCTACAAACCCATCCTGCAACACACCAAACAAAAACGTGTTGTTTGGTTTGGGGGTTTGTTGTTGTTTTTTTCTGTGTGTTTTTCCAGCAACACAGTGCATAGGGAGCTGGAGCTTCATATTCTGAAGCCTCCTGCCTGCCCCCCCTTCCCAGCACAGATATGGACATGGGATGAGGCAGAGTAACAAGCTGTAATTAGAAACAGCCCTCCTAATTACTTTCTATAGCTGGTTAATTGCTTTCTCCTCCCCACTTTGCTGATGCACAATGGGGGAGGTTAGCCAGCAAAGAAAGAGTGACTGGGGAGGAAAACAGGGAGGTCCCAAATAGAGAAACGTGGGAGCCCTGAGAGAAGGAAAACAGGTTGGAAAAGCCAGAATGCAGAGCAGGGGACCGCAAAGTGAAACAGGGAGACAAGCAGTCAGTGTTTCCTGCATGGTGTCAGGGCAGGATGATGCACTGTCAGTCTGGACAGGGATGAGGACCCCAGATCCAGCCCATCTCAATCAGTCAAGTTCTCTCTGGAGGGAGGATATGAATACACTTTTGTGGGAGGATAAGGAAGACCATTCCCCTCCATCTAAAAGGAGAAGAAGCCTTGTCTCCTGCCCCAACAGCATCCCAAACCTGTACGTGTACCCACCCACATGTGTTCCTGCACAGCTCTAGCTGCTTTACTGGCCATGTACATGCACCCAGTGAATGCCCATCACCTCAATCTCTTAGTGCAGGGGGCTGTGGTTCTCCTAAGCCCCTCTAGCCTAGCAGAGGGTCATGCAGCAATGTTATCCACCTAAATTACAGGTGTAGGTAGGACAGGGGTGTCAGCCCTGCTGAGGAAGGTTGCCCATGACCACAGGCTGGAGATGGGGCTCTTTGACTGTGAGAGGTAAAGGCGACAGCACATGAGAGGAGCAGGGAAGCTGCAAAGGGAAGAGCAGCCTTTTCTGGTTTTATGGTCTGATTGAAGCACTTGAAGTGCACTGAAGCTTTTTTGCCTTTTGTTCCCCTGAAGCACGGCCACTGGCTCCAGCAAAAGCAAAGAGAAGACAAAGGAGCACAAGTAGGTTTGCTCTCCCTGCTCCTTCTCCTCCTTCTTGTTTCCAGCTTTCCCAGCTCATGTTGTGGCTGATCCGGTACATGGTGTGCTCTCCCTTTCCCTGTAGCTGAGTCTTGTCAACCCTGGAGGAACTTGGGTCTCTTGGATGTGTGGCCTGAGACTTAGGAGGGAATATTTATCTACAGCAAAAAACAAGTGTAAAAGGCTTGGAGCAGTCCCTAGCAGCACTGGAAGGGAACTGTGAGGTCTTGAGAGAAGCCTGGCTCTCTTTAGATGGGTCCTGGCTGAGGGGAGAGTTTCCCAGCTTGGGCATGGACAGCCTGGCCAGGGCTCAGGGCAGGAGAGGGTCTGGGTGCAGGTCATCAACACAGGGCAAATGGGACTTAGCACCAGATTTACAGCTCCTGTGCCCACAGGTCAGGCTGCCGCACCATCCATGTCGACAAGTTTCTTCAGCTCCTGCCTTCCTTTTATCCCCAGCTACTTGCATTGGTACTAGACCAGACTGTGCCTGAGCTCTCTTCCAACTGCAGCATCCTCCAGCTCTCTACTTACTCCTGCGACTGCTGGGTAATCTCCTGCTGCCCAGGGAATGATCCCTGCAGCCACTGCAGGGCACTTCCCAGTCAGTGAGGTCTCTTCTGTCTCATATTGATCGCATTGCAGATTAAGGACCAGTTTATGGTTGTGTATTCCTCATGGACCCTCCTAAGCAAGGAGGCAGAGATGAGATGGGGAAAAGGGAAAAATGTGTTCAAGCAGTCAGCAAGGAGAGGGTAGACTCAAGAAAAGGTGTGAAGAGATCTCCCCACACCGAACAGCCTGGTCTTTTCTGGTTCCCAAACCCAGTTTGGCCATGCAGGGAAGGGGAAAGAGAATGTATCTGAGGGTTGGGGTCTTCCCTGGCTCGAGGCTGGTGTGTGTAGCATGACCCTGTGGGTCTGGCACTAGGGTCTGTCCCCAGTGTGGGTGGACAAACTTGAAGTCTTGTTATCACAGGGGTGATGGAGGCAGCACCCATCTGACAGGCATAATTCCTGCAAAGAAATGAGCCATGGAAACCATGTTCCCTGCTCCCAACTCCCCAGTCAAGAGCAATGATTAAAATGTCCTTTTTAGCCATGAATAATTAACAAGTAACCTGCAACTGCATCTTTAACTAGAAGCTGTCCAGAAGGGAGACTGCTACCATCTCGCCGCCCATGTCTCAAAATCCATCATTCCCTCCATGCTCCCCTCCTGGAGAGCCATACGGGTTGAATCTTAAAGGACAAAGTCAAGTGCTTCAATTGCTCAATCCATTATTAGAATCATAGAATCATATAATTGATTGGGTGGGAAGGGACCTTGAAGCTCATCTGGTTCCAACCCCCTGCCATCAGATTGCATCGGATCCACTACATCAGATTGCTCAAAGATCCATCCAATCTGGCCTTGAACACTGCCAGGGATGGGGCAGCCACAGCTTCTCTGGGTGACCTGTGCCATAGCCTCACCACCCTCACAGAGAAGAACTTCTCCCGAAGATCCCATCTCAAACTCCCCTCTGTCAGTTTAAAGCCATTCCTCCCTGTCCTGTCCCTACAGGCCCTTGTCAAAAGCCCCTCTCCATCTTCCTTGTCAGCCCCTTCAGACACTCCAGAGTGGAGTAGAGGGGGAGAATCCCCTCTCTGGACCTGCTGGTCACACTGCATTTGATGTGGCCCAGAACATAGTTGGCAATCGTATTGCAGCCAGCCTGGAGCATTTGTTGTCTTAAATCACAACTTGCAGGAACCCAGCCTTGACTCTGCTGCCACACTGGGTGGCTGGCAGGCAGGCAGCAGCATCCTCACCAGTGTCTTGATTCTTTAGGAAACCAGCCTATACCCAGGCTGTGGCAAAGGCGGGCTCTTCGTGCTGCTGCACAGCCTGTGTCGACATCTCAGGTTCACGGCTCCTAATGTAATATTCATGTGTGGACGGTGTCAGCTCTCCACCAGTGCCAGCTTCCCATCTGTGCCATCGGATGCCTGGCAGGAGCAGCAGAGGGGTTGGCGACCTTTGTTTAATGCTGCAAAGACCCTGCTGTGCCTGGAGAGGAGGCTTGGCCGGGTTCCCCATCCCTGCTTGGTCCTGAACCGCATGTGGAGCACGGCTCTGCCCAAGGATGGCCGCTCCACCCTAGACCTGCCTCCCTGTCTGCCCTCCCGTCTCAGCTGAGCTCTTCCAGCATCTCCTCCTAGGGGAAGCCAAGTCCTGGTCAGCCGGTGGGTGAAGGGATGGGAAACAGGAGGTGTATGGGGCATGTCGATTGGAAAAGGTGACAGATGGGGCTTGGGAATGGGCTGGGGTACAAGGGTGAGCTGCTGGGTATCCGCCTTCAAAGCATCTGGGATGGCTCCTTCCTCATCCATTAGTTGCTTCTTCCCTTCTTCTCAGCACATACCGAGTATGCTGTCAAAATTCACCAAAATACACTTTTCTGTTCTTTTTTTTTCTTCTTCTTTATTTTTTTTCCCTCAGCAACCTGATATAGTGGAAGGTGTGCCTGCTCATTGCATGGGGGGCTGGAGTAGATGACCTTTGAAGGTCCCTTCTAGCCCAAACCATTCTGTGATTCTAATATTTCCTTCTTACATTTTGTTCCTTTTTTCTCCCTTCTTCTTTATTCTCCCTTCTCTTTATTTTTTTTTTTTTTTTTTTTTTTTTTTTTTTTTTTTTTTTTTTTTTTTTTTTTACTTTCTTTGGTGATCTCCAACTCCATTGATTCCTAGATATTTGCCTCCCTGGGACTCCAGTTCACTGCGATAATACCAGTAAGAGCAGTGGTGAAGGAAGGAGGCAGCACCAGATGTTGTAACTGGGTCTGAAAAGAGCAGCCACATCTCCCATTGCAACCACTGGGAGATGTGGCCAGGGTGCAGGCATGGGGACAGCACCTGAAATTTTATGCCACCAAGGGACTTTGTGCCCTCTGGACTCTGCTATCTGAACCAGCTAATGCTGAGGCTCATCTTGTGGATGTACCAGAGTCTATTTCCCATTTCTGGGACCTTTTCTGCAGTTTTACTACCTTTAGGGACCTAAATCAAGACCAAATGCATCCTCAGTGCCCATACAAGGATCTTGTTATTTTGGGTCCTGCTAGAGGAACAGCACTGCCAGTGTCTTCCCAGCAGAGTCCTACTGGCTCCATCACCATAGAATCATGGAATGGTTTGGGTTGGAAGGCACCTTAAATCTCATCCAATTCCAACCCCCTGCCATGGGCAGGGACACCTTCCACTAGACTTGGTTGCTCCAAGCCCCATCCAAACTGTCCTTGAACACTTCCAGGGATGGGGCAGCCACAACTTCCATAGCATCCTGCTGCTCTTCTTCTTTATTGTACTTCCTAAGGAACCTCAGAAATTCCCAGGACAAATACAGTGATTTTATCACTAAGCATCTGCAAGCAAAAGGGGGGTGTTTCTCCATTTTAAAGAAATTAGTTGGAAAGAAGGGAATGTAATGTAACCAGCCCTGGAGGTGCATTGTCTTACAGAGGGGCTGGAAGGAAACTCAGTGGTGGAGAGAGGTCTCAGAGCAGAGTTTCACAGCCTGAGCTGTTATTACATCTTTTACTCATACAAAAAAATGAGTTTGCAAGTAGCTTAAAAGTGTTACTTCCCCCGTAGCACCTCAAGGCAGATATTCCCTGGCAGGATTACAGATATGGAAACGTAGCTCTCATCTTTCCTCCTCTATGCATTGAGAAACTACTCTTTCACTGAGGATCCCATGGATTAATCACAGCTACCAGAGACTCCCTGGTGGCCTGAGCATTGCATTAATCCCAATTAAACCTCAGCTGTAAGTAGCTCCTGTATCTTATGCTGGCCTTCTGCCACGATTGAATTCCCCCTCTCTTGGTGAATACATTATTTTCTTATTCTCCTTAATTTTCTTCTCATTTGCCCTGGCTCTGTCAGCAGCCTGCAATCTTCCAGTTGTCATTTAAGGCAACACATGCATCAGGCTGGCTGCAATGCCAGGACTTCTTTGCTTTGCAAGAGGAAAAAATACAGTACAACTTCACCCTTTGGCTCCAGCCAGATATGATCAAAGCAAAGACTGGGGGGTCCCACAGTTTCAGTGCTGTCGCCTGGCTCATGGGCAACACATCCCAGTGCTGCTGCAACCAGGGATGGTGCTGAGCCCTGGTAGCAGCTTCGAGGTGAGGTCCAGGCTGGAGGAAATTTTCCCTCTTGCTTCCAAGCTGGCCCAAGAACATCTCTATCAAACCTGCAAAGTTTCTGCAAAGAGCAACATTTTCAGGCAATGGGAATTTTATAATAAAAAAATTTCCCCTTCAGCTTTGCCACCCTCTGCTTTTGGGGCAGTCACAGGCCACTGCTTTCAAGCCTCTCTCCAGCTGTTTGTTCTTTACTATCGCTATTTGCTCTTTACCATTAGAACAGGGTTATTGCACAGTCTGACTTGTTCTTTCTGGTTTCAGTTTTGCTGATGCTATGGAGATTTTTGTCCTACTGAGATCTTCAGCTGAATCTTCATGCTAAATATCTTCATTAACTCCAGGTTCCATGACTCTCACCAGGGTAACTCAGAACCTTCCACCTCTTTGCAACAGCAGCGTGGACTTACCCCCAGATAACAGGGAACAGTCTTCTGAAAATACCTGCAAGGCTCTTACTGTCTTTAACATTTGCTGCCCATTTGCTAGATCTGCATTTGAGAGCAAGCCACGTTGCAGTGCAGAAATCCTATTATTTACTGAATGCTGTATTTGTGTATACTTGCTGTATGTGTATGGAACAAACACCAAGTAATGTTGGAGTCCAGACTGTTGATGCACTTGTGGATGCATACTTTGATTTCTGAGCTGCAGTAGTGGTCCAAGCCCCACTGAAACATTTGGAGCTACAAGTTGTACTTCTTAAACTTACTTTGAAATGAAGGATATTTTCAGAAAGCAACTGGCCAGCAATTTGCACACCATGATTTTATCAGCCAGTCCAGCCCAAACTGCCCCAAGTGAATTTGACCCCAGCCTAGATTTGGATGGGGAGCTAAGACTGACCTGGCACTGGTGTTTAACATGCTGGAAGAGGAAAAATCATGTTGCTGCAATGGGCTGTGGGAGACCCATAGGATCTGCACAGGTTTGCTGCTGATCTAGATAAAGAGATCATTGATTTCTCACAGCAAGGTGGCTGGATGGTTTAATTTTTAGTAAATGGTTTTAGGTAACTGCCCAGGGGAGCAATTGCAAGTAGGGAGAGATGAGAAGTCTGTGCACAGCAAGGGCCAGCAGCAGAGATGGGAGGCATGGGTTTCAGGTAAGAGTTTGTTGGCTGCTAGCACTGTGCTCCAGCCTCATGTTTTATCACAAGCTGAGGCATTGCCTGAGAAAAACAAATGAGACCCAAGACTCAAGGCATGCATTTAGCTGCAAACTTGACTCTGCCCTGTGGCATGTTTGGTGCAGCTCCTGCTTAGTCTTTCAAGCTGGTATTTCCTCACTTGCTTTTGAGCTGTGAAAGGCTCCTCCTGTTCCTACCCTTGAGTCCTAGAAAACAGCAAAAAAAAAAAAATAGTAATTGATGGGTGTTTTTCCCCTCTTTTCTTCCAGAGCCGGGAAAGGAGTTTTTTCAGCCATGAAGCTTGGCAAGACACGTCCATCAAAGGATGACCATCGGAAACAAGGTATGTTTTTCCTGGAAGGAGGTTGTTCCCTGCTCCAGTGCTGCTTTTTGTCTGTCCTCCACATTCCTGTAAGGCACCTGAGAGATCATAGAATCACAGAACGGTTGGGATTGTAAGGGACCTTAAAGCTCATCCAGTTCCAACACCCTGACACGGGCAAGGACCCCTTCCACTAGACCAGGTTGCTCCAAGCCCCATCCAACCTGGCCTTGAACACTGCCAGGGATGGGACATCTATCAACAAATCTGGGTAACCTGTGCCAGTGTCTCATCACCCTCATCATAAATGATTTCTTCCATATAGCTAGTCTGGATCCACCCTCTTTTAGTTTAAAATCATCATCCCTTGTCCTATCAATACAAGCCCTGCTAAAAAGTCTGTCCCCAAAGTGGATGACATCAGGCACAGCCAGTTGGTAACTCAGGGATTAGACAGGGACCATCGAGTGCTCAGGAGGACAGATGGAGAGACAGTCTCCATGAGAAAATGGCAAGTAGGAACTGATGAAAAGAGTTTCCTGCTGAAGGCTTGGCCAGTTATCACCCACCTTGTGATATCCCGCCTGTGGCAACTCTGGGACTCATGCAGTCAGCTTCTGTCTTGTATTTAAGGGGTGATTTGCAGATGCAGTGATGAAAAGCAGGATTTAGCCCTTGCTCCTTGCTGGGTACGAGGCACAGCAGCACCATGGGAGGAGGGACTCAGCTGCTTGTGCCCAGGGCTCGGCACAGCATTGGTGCTGAAATTGGATGCCTTTCTGGAAACGCACAAGGGGGTCAGCAATTGGAAATTCATTGATGTTTCCATTCAGACCAAAGGATTGGGTTTCAATGGCAAAGAAACAGGGGAATGCGTATTTGCAGGCAAGGGCAAAGTGTTGCTTTAGATAGTGTTTCTAGGTGAATCTCCACTGTTTTTCAGCCTGGTTCGAGAACAGGAAAAGGGGAATTTGGCCTGGGACACCAGTGCAGGTGGAGGCATTGGCAGCCCATGGGAAGGCATGGGATTGAAGTCTGGGTGGCCTCCCTCTCTTTCCAGTGCCTTTAACCACATTCATTTTATGGTTAAAGCTCCATGCAAGACCATGGGGAAAACAGCTGGGATGCAAAGGCAGGTAAGGACAGGGTACACAGTCAGGTAGTAAAGTGCCTGCACAGATCAGGACTTACCTGGGGTCAGGGAATAGTTGCAGCACAGCTGCTGTATTGCATGATGTGGTCAGTGCTGCACAACTATGGGGCTCCTTCTTCCACCTTCCTGAGGTACCTTTGGCATTTATACACCTTACCAGGGCTCTACTCTCTTCACACCACCCTCTCCTCTCAGCTCAGAGCTGTCTTGGTTGTGATTCCTACCCTCAGTCTGGACAACTAGTGATGAGACGGGGTGAATATTTTGCACCCACTTCCTGTCAGCCAAGCCAGCATCCCTTCTGTGCCATGGGCTGCTTTCCTTCGTACAGAGCCTGTTCTGCTCAGGTCAGACAGACTCACTGGATCACTGGAAACCAAGCTGGGAGGGTACTATATCTGCCCACATGCACCTAGTAGGATCAAACCTGCTGAGTTCCTTCCCAGCTGGTGGAGCTCCGGCTCAATCTCAGAAACTCCCAATGGAGCTGAGGACACCCTTTCCTCACCCAGCCTCCAGCATTGTGTCGCTCCACTCTGATGGAAAGCTTTTCCCAACACCAAGCCTAGATCTCCCTTGCTTCAACTGAGGCCCATGTTGCTGCAGAAAACCAGGACAGACTATGCTGATAAAACTGATTTCTGGTCTCCTGGAGCAAGAGCTCCTACGAGCTTGCCTTGGCTAGTAAAGAGACAGGGAACCTGTGTCCCAGGAGCAGCATCTGTACTGTAGGAGTGGATTTGGTGATACCCTGTTGTGGCACCAAAGCAAACCAGTGATCCAGCAGCTATACTGGTGTTTCTGGCCCCAGAGAGAAAAAAATCATTGCTGCTTCATGGTCATTTCTTGACCAGAGCAAAGGTAGGATGGACAGGCACAACATGCACATGGACTACTCACAGGAAAGTAGTATCTCATCAGCTTCTTCCAACAGAAATGCAGACCAGTGGACAACGCAGTTGTGTCTCAAAGGCGGTGGGATCTGGTGTCTTGACTGTCCCTGCAGCAGCTTTTTCATCTTGGGAAATGACCCCTTTCTCCTGTTTTTCAGACCTTACTTCCCCAAAGCCAGACAGTTGGTTGCCTTTGCAACTACTCTTCCAGTATGTAAAGCTGCAACACTTGCCCAAATGCTCTTTCACCCCTTGAAGTCTGAGGTGGTTGTCATTTTTAGTTTTCTTTCTGTCTCCACAAAACTGTATACAGGCACACTGCCTATGGAATAATGTGTCACATGAGGCAAACATTGTTTTTAATCTCTTTTTAGACCAGGTTGTCTGTGACCTGACCCGGTGACCATTGTTCTTTCTATTATTGGGTGAGGTTGATAGGATGTATTTCTTTCTCTTTGCCTTTAATTATTCACTGAGTGGAAACAGTTAGAGACATTCTTTTGTCTCCTTTATGCAGATGAACCTGCTGTTTTGGAAGCAGAAGATCTGGACCGAAAAGCCCTACTGCAGGGACTGGAGCCAGACACCATCTCCTTGGCTTCTGTTACAGCTCTCACCACCAATGTCTCAAATAAGAGGTGAGGTCCAGATGTGAGCTTGCGCAGCCAGGAGGTGAGGGCACAACCACATGTACCCTGAGATGGGTATGTTGGAAATCACATTGTTCCATGCAACTGTTTGGAAATACCTGACCTGCTACAAAGGGCACCAATGTTCAGTGGTGTTTCACAGCTCCCAGGGTTTATATTCCTCAGATTCAAAGAGGGCAGGAGTTTTAAGGGGTGGCTGCATCACAGCTTGCAGCAAGTCCATCTGTGATTTGACTGAGGGTTTCTTTTGCCCCTCCAAAGGTCCAAGCCTGACATCAAAATGGAGCCGAGTGCTGGGAGGCCAATGGATTACCAGGTAGGTGACAATGTTGTGCCCCCAACCTTGGCTTACAGAGGTCACAACCCGGGGAGGGGAAGGGGGTGTGTGTTTTGCAGGGAACACATTTGTGCTGCGTTTCAGCACTGAGCTCACAAAGCACAAGAACTGGCAATGGTCAAGATTGTTCAGCCTGGAGAAGAGAAGGCTCCAGGGAGACATTAGGGCAGCTTCTGGTGCCTTAAAAGGGGCTGACAAGAAAGCTGGAGAGGAGCTTTTGACAAGGTCCTGTAGGGACAGGACGAGGGGGAATGGCTTTAACTTGGCAGAGGGGAGATTGAGATGAGATCTTAGGAAGAAGTTCTCCCCTGTTAGAATGGTGAGGCCCTGGCACAGGGTGCCCAGAGAAGCTGTGGCTGCCCCATCCCTGGCAGTGTTCAAGGCCAGATTGGATGGGGCTTGGAGCAACCTGCTCTAGTGGAAGGTGTCCCTGCCCATGGCAGGGGGGTGGAGACAGACGAGCTTTAAAGGCTCTTCCAGCCAAACCATTCTGTGATTCTATGATAAAGTCAAGATTAATTAATTAAGTGGTTTTGCTCTCAATCATGTGGAGCCCAGAAAGCCCACAGTGAACTATGATTGAAGTAGGCTGTGTCCAACACATTCCTCTTATTTCCCAAGAGCTTTCAGTATGCTGCTTAGCATTCAAGATCAGTGAGCCCTGACTGGCAGTAGCTTGTTTACCGGATTTCCTCGACTAGTCTGGTACATGGCTCCTGTTGTCCTGTTCAGTTCCTCCCACTGTATCTAGAATAAGTAGAACCAGATGTTTAGTTTCCCAAGGCTCAGATGATTCATGCTGCTCCCTTCTATTATTCGAGTTGGTGCCAGTGTGATTCGTAAATTCCTCTTCTCCTTTTCACCAAGTCATCCTGATCCAGCAGCAATTTAGCTTAATGTCCACACCTCTCAGCGCAGCAACACATTCCTGCGGACATCTCGGAACACTGCAAGTAATGATTTTTGTTAGAAATTTATTGCAGATCATTTGCAGCATCCGCTGCAGACCAAATTTTGAGGCTTACAAGGAATGACTGCGCTTGGCTCAGGAGGGGGGATCATAAAGAACATAGAGAGAAGGGGGAAGGTGCAAAACAAATTTCGGCCAAGAGGCAGAAGGAACATAAGGTCGTTACTTGGCCACTGTAAACAGGAAGACCACAAGGCTGGCGTTATGGAGAATGGCTGATGTCTGGAGTATAACAGGATTTGCAGCTCTAAGCTGGTTCATGAGCAAGGCACGTGCCTGGCTGACCTCTGTATATCTGCTTTCCTTTGACAACTGGATTTTGTGGAACATCTGAGAATTAAGAGGAAAGGACTTTATCTCCCAGGCCCTATCTGGAATCTGAGCCTCTTTTCAAGAAATTTGATTGAAAGTCAAGCCTCTTAATATGTTACCAAAATGAAATTTCCCCAAATTCACCCATAAAGATGATAGAAAAATGGCTTCTGGGAACTGAAAAGATTTGTTACCTGCATGGAATTACACCTTGTGTTTTTTATTAAAGTTAAGAAGTTTTATAGAATCATAGAATCACAGAATAGTTTGTGTTGGAAGGGATCTTAAAGCCTATCTAATTCTAAATCCCTGCCACTAGATGAATTTAATATTGCAAGGAAGGAAATGAGATGTTAGCTAAATACCTAGTATCAATTTCATGTCACAAGGTGGATTGAATTATGAATGACAAACTTCTACATTGTAGATATATGCAAATGATTCACCTGGGTGATTTGCTCCTATTCTGTTGAAAATAGTTTATTTTTCATATACAACATAGAGGAGTACTTCATTTAACTACAATGGCATGTGTCTGTTCATGCATATAGGAGGGTTGAACCAGGAAATGGTGGGGAATACTGCAGAAAGAATACTGCAGAAAGAATAAATAATAGGATATTTCAGTTGGAAGGGACCTACAATGATCATCCCTTTGCGTTTTCTAGCAGAAGTGAAGCCAGCGGGGTCTCACCAATCAATCTCCACTCTCACAGCTTAGCTAGACCTATTTGACTTTACACCTTGTGTGAAGCCACCCATGTTCTAGGGCTGAAGCAACCGGGATGCTCAGGGTTTCCTGCATCCCACACTGCCTTGCAGCTTGCTTGGGCTTTGTCCAAGCAGCCTGGTGTCTTTGGTGTGACCAGTAGACCCCAGAGTTTCCACCATTGCACTGAAAACCCCTTAAAAATGACACATGGGGAGACAGGGGTTAAGGCAGTGCATGGTATTTGATGCTGCTCTCAGGAAGTGAAGGTGTGTGAATCCCTCTCCCCAGGTCAGCATCACCATCATCGAGGCCCGGCAGCTTGTTGGGCTCAACATGGACCCTGTGGTCTGCGTGGAGGTTGGAGAGGAAAAGAAATACACGTCCATGAAGGAGTCAACCAATTGCCCTTACTACAATGAGGTGGGTCTGTCATCCAGTGATGCTCATGCCTGCCCCTTTCTCAGGGTCTACATTGCCATAATTAATTAAATGTTACTTCTCATCACTTTGGTTTTTTTCTTTTTGTCTTCTGTCATTTCTTGTTGGAGCAAGATGAAATCCCAAACCATGTAGAAAGAGAAATGAAGCCTATGCCCTCTGGTATTTTGCAAAAATGTTAACAAGTGCACTCCCTTGATCTGTGCTAGGTTTTCTAAGAAGTTAGCGCTTCCTTCTGGCTCCCCAGACTTCAGAGGTTGTCAGTGTTGAGGCTCATGAGGATGCATCTGTGCTGTAGCATGTGCTGCAGGATGCTCCTCCAGGCAGTCACAGCTTCCCCATCTGCAGCATGCATCGTAATACTGCCTTTCAATCCCGAAGGAACCCACCCCAGCTCTCCTGCTCTCACAACTGCTCTTTC
>NW_009940490.1:49876-52084 GCF_000696875.1 Nestor notabilis
TTCCATGTCCCACCAGATGTCATGTTCGACAAGATCATCAAGCTATCTGTAAGTGAGCATGGTTGCATTGTTCTTTTTGTGGGGCTTTGGAAGGCACCAGTCCATTCTGCATATGTAGTGGGGATGGATTTAAGGTGATTATTTAATGGGAGACCCCCAGTAAGAGTTAAAGTATTTGGTCCTATGAGTCTCACCTCATGCTGTAGACTCCCAGTCCCTCTTTCTGTTGCTGACCTTCACTGCTGGGTCCACACAGCTGCATCCCTGCATTTGCCATCTCCCTCTGTGTATGATCTCTAGTATTTCAGAGCCAGGTAGAACAAAACCCATCATGACTTGTAATTAGGCTTTGGAAGAAGAAAGACCTTCCCAAGCCTGCCAGAGATTTTCCTGGAGCATGAGACCAGCAAAGCTATTGTGGAAATTGAGGAGTGTAGATTCTGAGGGCAAAGTGGAGACTGCAGCCCCTCCAACAGCCAGAGAGAAGGGTGATGAACGTGATTTGCAGATTCACTGACCAAAGAACACTGATTAGGAGTGTTCCTATCTATCCCATGCACAGACTGGCTGTACAATTTCTCCCACAAAGGGAATTAGACCATAGATTCCGAGTACCCTAAAGACGCACCCTCCAGGTAAATGTCCCAGTGTTTGTTGCCATAATGGCTGGAAAACTACATTTTTTTTTTTTTTTTTGCTTTTCTTTTTGGTATTCAACCCAAGTATATACTTCCAGTATCACTAAGCAAGAGCTGCCAACCCCACCGGGCCTCTTAATGTCCTTATACAGGCCAAGGTCCTGCACAGACCCAGGAAGATGCATCAGCTCCTTTCCCATACGATACTGAACACCTCCGGAAAGAGCCCTATGGCTCCCCAGGCATGGGAAAAGCCTATTTATTTTCCCATCTCTATTTCCAGGTGATCCACTCAAAAAACCTTTTGCGCAGTGGGACCTTGGTAGGCTCCTTCAAGATGGACGTTGGAACTGTTTATACCCAACCTGGTATGTAAATGCTGTTTGCAGCTTGTCCTGTGTGTCTACCTGCACCATTGAATAAATGTCTTTGCCAAGTAGCCAGGCAGGTGCTAGTTCCCTTGGATGATGCTTATGTAACTTAGTGTTAGTACCCTAGACATAAGCACATCACCTGGGCTCCCTCTAGGGTCGGTAAAAAGCACTCGACACCTCCAGAGAAGGTTGAATATCCCAGACTGAAATAAAGTGGTACAGCCAGAGGCTGTGATGCCCTCTGCATGTGCTGGTCCCTATCCACTGACCTTCTGAGGAAGGAAGCCCAAGGCACCTTGCTTAGGCAAGATACCAACCTTCCAGATAGCTGAAGGTCATGGACTGGATCTTGCCCTCTGCATATGGCATAAACCAAGAAAGGAGGATGTCTGATGTACAGTGGAGAAGAGAAAGAGGTTGATTAAAGCTGCTGTCAGGTTGCTTGCCATTTGAGGGCCTGGTGCTCACAGCATGATAAAACTCAACACACAACACCCCTTCAGAAAATACACCTCCAAAATCACTGACGTGTTTTTCCTGTATCACACCTATTGCAGCATTCTGCCTCTATAAATAAGCCTGAGAGCTAAGATGTGAATGAAGCCTCCAGAGTCCTGAGGGGCTTGAGTCGGCAGATGATGAGGGGGATCTTAAGGGAGCTTCTGGTCTGATTCCTTGCTCTGCAGAAGGATGAAGTATTTCTAACACCATTTAAAAAGCAGCTGAGACTTTATAGACATAGAATCATAGAATCATTTATGTTGGTAAATACCTTTAAGATCATCAAGTCCAATTGTTAACCTAACACTACCAAGTCCAGCACTTAAACATGTCCCGAAACACCACATCTACATGTCTTTTAAATACCTCCAGGGGTGGTAACTTCCAGTGATGAAGAATCCACAACCCCTCCTTCAGACAATTTATCCCACTGCTTCTGCCTTCAGCATGAGACCCATATTCCTAATGGATTTCTCAGAGTTTCTGTCTGAATTCCTCACATCTGAAGATCCCACTCAAGGGAAGGATGTTTCCAGTCCTCATGGTAATTACTGTCTCATTCTGATAAATAATTGTCTTGTTCTCTGCTTTCAGAGCACCAGTTCTACCACAAATGGGCCATTCTTTCTGATCCCGAGGATCTCACTGCTGGGCTGAAAGGTTACCTGAAGTGTGACATCGCCGTGGTAGGGAAA
>NW_009940490.1:52115-68931 GCF_000696875.1 Nestor notabilis
ATCAAGACACCACACAAAGCCAATGAGACAGAGGAAGATGATATTGAAGGGTAAGGATCCCTAGAGCAAGCTTCACATAGACTTTTTGGGGAATGACTTTTCACATGTCTTCACCTTGGATCATTCAAGGAGCACATCAGGCCACCATCCTCTTTAAGCACACCTACCTTGCACAATTAAAGAAGAGAGACCAAGAAGCTTCTTTTCAGAGAGAGACAGATTACATGGCAGATTACTGGTGCAAATCCAGATGATGCCAAGTACAGACCAGCTATTTTTGACAGGTCAGAGCATCTGCTGGTTGTTGAGCTCTCTACCAACACCAGCCTGATGTCAACCAACTTGATGTTCCCAGTGTTTACCTATTGCTCCTGTTGGCAATGGGATGGGATGGGGTCTCATAACCCACTGCCAGGGCAGATCAGAGGGGTCTGGATGAGGTTTCCTAGGCCACATGGATAGGCAGGGCTTTTTGACTCCCCCGGCATCTGAAAGGCTATGGAAGAAAAATCATGAGAGTTTAAAACTTATGTCCACCCCCAAAATATTTCAGGCAAGTATCTCCAAGTGCAGCCACAGGCTTTCAAGTCTGCCTGTTGGTCTCTCATCGCACAATCAGAAACCTAGACTAGTGGCAAAATACCAGTGCAGCTTTGTGGACTTGCTGGGGACCAGGGAGCTTGAGAGACCACCTGGACTATTTTGGGCCATTATTCCATGCTGTAGTGATGATGTCATCCCATATTTTCCAGCAATTCCTCTAGAAATAGTTTTGTTCACAGTATCCCCTGTTGATCTCATCTCTTCCCCCAAGAAAGCCACATATATGAAGAAAACCAATTTGATGGGTTTCAGTGTTCAGTTCTCCCCCAAAACAATCACCCCAGCTCCCCTAGTACCCTGATAGAGAAAAGAGGCTCTTCTACAATTTCATTCACCTGGCCTACTTTAGATGTCTAAATTAGGCTGAGTTTAACTGTCCTCTAGACACCACTGACAATAATTATTATATCCCTTCAGTGGAATGCACATTGTCCCAGGGGCACCTCAAGGGGCTCCTCTAAGATTTTGCTCATGAAACCACCACTCCTCATCCAAAAACAGGAGGCTGGGCAGAAACAGTACAGCAATAAAATGTATGGCTGCAGAAATGTTCATCTTTCCACCTCCACAGAGCCTGCGCTCACAAAATGGGGCAGCTTCTCCCTCTTTGGTAAGCCTCCTGACAAACCTGCCAGCCCCAGCAGCTCTTTCCAACCTTATCTGTTGGTGTTACAGGAACCTGCTCCTCCCAGATGGTGTCCCTCCAGAGAGGCAGTGGGCTCGTTTCTACATCAAGATCTATCGAGCAGAGGGACTGCCCCGTATGAACACTAGCATCATGGCCAATGTGAAGAAGGCTCTCATTGGGGAGAACAAGGATTTAGTAGACCCCTATGTGCAGGTGGTCTTTGCAGGGCAGAAGGTGAGCAAGCTGCATGTGATACCAGGGTGACCCTGGAAGGTAACATGAGCAGGACCAGCCATTGTACAAGAGGCCAGAGATGATCTCAGTTGTCCTAGCATGTAGAAGCTGTGATGCATGGTAGAGCCACATTGTTTGCTATGTTTCCCCTCTCTTGTTCAGACCATGATGGGTTTGCAGCACTCTCCAGTTGAGGAAAGGAGCTCATTATCTTGGAGAGGAGAGTCCCAAGGCAGAACGTGTGTTTCAGTGGTCATTAGCAAGGGAGTAGTTCAGACTGTGAGGGGTGGCTTAGGAGCTCAAACCCCTCTAACATGTATCTCCTCCCACTCGGCAGGGGAAGACATCCATACAAAAAAGTAGTTACGAGCCCCTCTGGAATGAGCAAATCATCTTCACAGAAATGTTCCCCCCATTGTGCAAACGGATAAAGATCCAGATCCGAGACTCAGACAAAGTCAATGATGTGGCCATTGGTACCCATTTCATTGATCTGCGGAAGATCTCTAATGAAGGAGACAAAGGTAAAGCTAAGGTGGGGAGCAGGCTGAGCTACCTTCTTCATGGTAGAGGAACTTCCCTTTGGCAGAGTTAGCAAAATAGCTGAGGCTCCTTCCCACCCCTTGAGATAGCTGCCTCTTGGTGCCTAGCCAGGGGGACCTTGATTCGTTGCAGTGGTCTTCTGAAGTAATTAGACACACACTCTTTGAAAACCAAGCCCTGTTACACACCTCTAGTCCAATACCTGAAAATGAAGACACTCAAGAACAAATTGCCCTTCCAAAATATTCATTACCATGAATGGGTGAGTATCTGACAGGCTCCCCCATTCACACACACATGAACGCATCAGCGCATATAGGACCAACATGAAACCAAACAAGCTCTAGAGAAGTATATAATGGGATGTTCCTTTTTTCTTGACTGTCACATTGAATAACTTGCCCAGTGGGAGACTCACCTCTGTCTTTGGGCTGGTGTACTGCACAGTCCCCATCACTGCAAAACTCACCATGTATGATTACAAGCATGCATCTCCATGCACACACACGCATATTCCAGCCTGCATCACCATGGACAGCCTAGGGAAGTGATGCCAATCCGTGAGTTTGTACGTCACGCAAAGACATTCCCTTCTTCTCACATTCCCACCCTTCCCTACATGCACGCTTGTTCTGCTCCAGGCTTCCTGCCCACCTTTGGCCCCGCGTGGGTGAACATGTATGGCTCCACTCGGAACTACACCCTGATGGATGAGCACCAAGAGCTGAATGAGGGTCTGGGCGAAGGCGTCTCCTTCCGGGCCAGGCTTTTGATGAGTCTTGCTGTGGAGATCTTGGACACCACCAACCCGGAGATCAACAGCTCCACTGAGGTGCAAGTTGAGCAAGCCACATCAGTTGCTGACGTAAGTGAAACTCAGGCCTCTCGGTTTTTTATCTTTGGTCTCACAAACCAAGGATTTCATTTAGTGTTGTCCTAAGTGTTCTTGATCCCTCAGCACAATGAGATAAAATCTTGCAAGGATTTCAGATTTTATAATCATTCACATGTTCACCTCTCTCAGGAGTTCTGGTTAGAAGAAATATCCAAGTGAAGGAGGATGTTAAACATTGAGATCCTTTTCCAGTTGGGAGTTAGACAGCTCAAAGAAAGCAATCTCCTAATGACATCTGTCTCTCTCCTAGCCTGAAGATGGGTTTTGAACAGAAGCCAAGAATCTAATCTATTTCCCAAGCCATTCTGGCAGGGTGGAACTGGTCAGAGAAATTGAACGGCTGTTCCCTGACAAGAGAAGCCCCACAGCTTTAGTCCTGATACGTGGAGCCCACAAGGCTGCTGTCTGTGCTCTGCATAAACAGCCAAATCTAGGCTTGTCCTACCTGGGGATGCTACATATGTCGATCCATATGAGTCAAGGGTGTGAAGTAGAAATAGAAAAATCTGATGGCAGTGCACCCTCTATCCAAAAGCTCTCCTTCAGAAGTGGCCTCAATTAACCTGCAGAGAAATGAAGCCACCTGGAAAATAAGCCCTTCTAGTTCTGAAAAAGCATCCAGGAGAATCACAGAACCCTAGAATCCCAGGCAGGAATGGACCTCAAGGATCATCTGGTCCAACATTCCTGGGCAAAGCATGACCCAGACTAGATGGCCCAGCACCCTGTCCAGCTGAACCTTAACAATGTCCAGCACTGCGGAGTCACCACTTCCCTGGGGAGATTATTTCAATGGCTGGTTGTTCACACTGTGAAAAATTTTCCTCTTGTGTCCAACCAGAATCTCCCCATTAGTAACTTTTGCCCATCACCCCTTGTCTTTTCCATGTGACCGCTTGTAAAAAGGGAGTCTCCATCTTTGTAGCCATCCTTTAAATACTGGAACATGGGGATAAGGTCTCCCCTGAGCCTTCTCTTCTCCAGGCTGAACAAGCCCAGCTCTCTCAGCCTTTACTCACATGGCTGCCCAGTGCTTGGATCATCTTTGTGGCCCTTCCCTGGACCCTCTCCAGCCTGTCCATATCTTTTTTTGTACAGCAGGGACCAAAACTGAACACAGTATTCCAGGTGCAGCCTGACAAACGCTGAGCAGAGTGGTGCAGTGTGGCTTGATTAATTCAATCTGTGAGTGAACTCAGGCTTTTATTCATGAATGTCCCTCAGCCAGTCCCTTTTGTGCAAGGGGTGACCGATCTTAACACATTTAAAAGTTAAGCTAAAATCTTTAAGTTAAACTCTCTCTGCAATGACCCTAGGGATGGCTCAGGCTGTGGGAGAGAAAACCCTCATGGTCCCCTTGAAGGCCAGAGTGCGGGCACCTTGCCTTTGCAGAGCCCATGAGGGTGCTCAGAGGTGATGCACCCCTTTGCCCCTCTGTCCAAGGGGTTCTGCATCCAGCTGACATTAACCCTGATACCCGTGATTTCTCCAGCAGAACTGCACTGGGAAGATGGAGGAGTTCTTTCTCTTTGGAGCCTTTCTGGAAGCTACCATGATTGATAGGAAGATTGGTGACAAACCTATCAACTTCGAAGTCACAATAGGTTGGTTGGTTTTTTGGGAAGGTGGTTTTGAAGCAAGCCTGGGTGGGGAATGCAGGATCCAAGGCTGAGATCAGAGTTTCTTCCCCATTTTCAATACCAAGATGTGCTAGAGAATGCAGAGCACTCAGTTTAGAAAAACTCTGTCCCCAACCTGAATTAAAGCCAAGAGACTGAGCCTGACTGGAGTTACAATCCTGTGGATTTATTTCACATTTCTTTCTTGAGGTAACTATGGAAACCAGATTGATGGCATGAGCAAACCCATCCTACGGAGGAAGAAAGAGGGTGGGGATGGGAATGAGGAGGAGTCTGAGCTGCTCCAGAATTCAAGTGAGGATGAAGGTGATGAGGATGGAGAGATGGTCTCTGTTTCTTCATCTCAACCCATGAAGCCTCTGGTCACAGACAGGTAAGCATGCCCACCTGGCCACTGAAGTGCTGCTGGGCAAAGATGTGGCTTTTAAATCAGACATGGTCTGTAGGTGTTGGAGCTCCTACCTGGATTCATCCAGCCAATAGACCTTGGAGGAGTGTGGAGACCAGATCTCCATGCCCTGTAAAGGGAGATTAGATACCACATGCAGATACCTTGCCTTAGATACTACAGTCTGCCAGCTGAACCCCTACCCCATTCCCTACAGTTCTGAGCATTCCTGATGTCCAATAAGGGCTGAAGTCAGCTCCCAGACTACCCTAAAAAGGACATCCTTCATCCACCAGTCCAGATGTGCACCCAAAACTCAAGGCTATTGATACCTTCAGTGCTCTTCCCCTATGGCAAATAGAGATGACATTAACCGGTAGATTAAGAAAATCATTGGTGGGAACTGAAAAAAAAAAACCACAAAACAGTTTCACTCCTGTACATACAGGTTTCATACATATAGGAAACCAGTCTATAAATGGGTCCTTCCTTAGGGTCGCTGCCACCCTTGGTGGCACAGCTCCATATCAGGGAGAAGAGGTTCGGGTTTTGCATCTGTGCCTTCTCTAGCTGCCTGACATATAAAATAGAATCATGGGATCATGGAATGGTTTGAGTTGGAAAGGACCTTTTATAGTTCATCCAGTTCCACATGCCACCCCCCACCCCAGCCAGCACAGGCAGGGACAGCTTCCACTACAGCAGGTTGCTCCAAGCCCCGTCCAAGCTGGCCTTAAACACTGCCAGGGATGGGGTAGCCACAGCTTCTCTGGGCAACCTGTGCCAGGGCCTCAACACCCTCACAGAGAAGAACTTCTTCCTAAGATCTCATCTCAATCTCCCCTCTGTCAGTTTAAAGCCATTCCCCTTGTCCTGTCCCTACAGGCCCTTGCCAAAAGCCCCTCTCCAGCTTTCTGGTTGGCCCCTTTAGGCACTGGAAGCTGCTCTAATGTCTCCCCGGAGCCTTCTCTTCTCCAGGCTGAACATAAAAACATCATAAGCACCATGCGGAGAAAAAGAAGGGTCCATCTAGAGACAATGCATAGATTTCAGAAGTGAGGGTAGTTTGTCCTGAGAAAAGGTTTCTTTATCACTTGAGATCCTAAAAGCTAGACAAGGTCTAGCTGACATGCAGAGAGAGGAGGATGCAAAAAGTGCTGGAAAAAGATCTTTAGAATATGTTAGGCAAGAGATCAGGGTAGAAGACTTAAAATCCTCTCACTCTCCCCAGTTTGTAGCATCTCTTTTTTGGTCGGTCTGTCTGTCCCTATTGCTTACTGTCCTTGACAGCTGCACCCTGGTGTTTAAAAAAGCCAGGACTGGGAAAACAGTCCTACCCGGGGTCTGTCGATGCATAGCTGACTGTCAGGGGACGGATCACTTCTGTTTTCTCTGCCTCAGCTGTAAAATTACAGCAGTTTTTTGTCTGCTTTTGGAGTTGCTTTGTGATGGGCAGGTTGTAGTCACCCTAAAATACAGGCAAGATCCAGATAGCTGCAAGTGTGATCCTGGTGGGTGCTTTCCGCCCCAAGCAGCTGGATAGGGATGCTCCAAACTAAATGGGATCAGCACATGTCTTGGGATGTCCGGGCTGGGCTTCAGTCACAGCCTGGATTTGAATACAAAGGACTAGTACTAAGGAAAGCTAATTGGATTAACCTAATGATACATGCTTAAAGTGAATTTTAACTGTATTATACCAGTAGATAGATGTTAATAGAACTGTCTGATTTAATTCAATTGGGAAATGAAACAAACCCCACTGAATTGAGGATATTTGCACTTCAGATGAAAGTCTGCCTGGGGTTCCCTGACTTGTTTACCAGCTCCTTATCAAGGCAAATGGCAAACGGAGATGAAAAGCATGGATAGTTTGAGAGCCTGTCCCTAGGCTCTGACTCCCATGCTGTTTACCCAGATGGCTCTGAGGGCCTCACGACCAACCGTGGGGCTCTGCTGACATCTTCTGGCTGGAAACACCCTGATGGCTTTGGAAGGATGAGCTGAAGCTGTGTTTTGACTAAGAGTGGTCCCAGGTGCAAGAAGGATCTGCAGTGGCTTTATACTGGATGGATCCTAACTCCTGGACAGTGCTCAGGCATCCAAGCAGCATGAACCTGTTCATCAGCCTCATCCTTCCTTTAACTGTACCCTGACTATTACCTCTACGAACAATCACAGAATAGTTTGGGTTGGAAGGGACCTTAAGGCTCATCCGGTTCCAACCCCCTGCCATGGGCAGGGACACCTTCCTAAGACCTCATCTCAATCTCCCCTCTGACAGTTTAAAGCCATTCCCCCTTGTCCTGTCCCTACAGGCCCTTGTCAAAAGCCCCTCTACAGCTTTCTTGTAAGCCCCTTTAGGCACTGGAAGCTGCTCTAAGGTCTCCCTGGAGCTTCCTCTTCTCCAGGCTGAACAAGCCCAGCTCTCTCAGCCTGTCTCCATAGCAGAGGTGCTCCAGCCCTCAGAGCATCTTCGTGGCTTCCTTTGGACTTGCTCCAACAGCTCCACATCCTTCTCATGTTGGGGTCCCAGACATGGACACAGGACTGCAGGAGAAAGGAGCACTCACAAGAGTGGAGCAGAGGGGGAGAATCTCCTCCCTTGAGCTGTTGGTCATGCTGCTTTCAAGGAAACCTGTCAGCTCCATGAAGGGCAGAGAGCTCTGTCTGCTGTGAAGGCCAGGGGACTATAGGAGATGCTCACCAGCATTCAGAAAACAGTGTTAATGCTTTGGTTTCCCATGTGCCCCTCTGTCCCTGCTCACACTGCTGCCGTGCTGCAGGTATTTGCTCTCTGCTGGGCTATGGTAAGGTGGTAGGAGTGGGAGCTTCCCTAGTTTCTCTCTGAGCCACCAGGTCTGAGATGGTAAATTTGCGATCTCTGGGCACTGCACCCATCTACCCTGGGTATGGCATTGGGAAGGGTGTTAGGATAAATGGAGCCTCTGTTCTTCAGGGTGTAATTCACCTCAGCTCCCTCTCTCCCACACCTGACCGCCTATATACCCCCCATCACAGCATTGCCTCCCTGAAACAAAGGTGTGGAACAGGGGCTGTTCCAGGCCAGGAGCATTACCAGCACAGAACATCACTTCTGCCTCCTCTTGCAGGAACTACTTCCACCTGCCATACTTTGAGAAGAAGCCCTGCATCTATATCAAGAGCTGGTGGCAGGACCAGCGCCGCAGACTGTATAATGCCAACATCATGGACAAGATTGCAGACAAGCTGGTCAGTACATGCTGGGGAGTGAGGGAAGGAGATGGCTTGGGGCATGGGGCTGGTGTGAGGCACATCCAGGCTCCCTGTGCATCTCTGCAGCTTGTCACAAGGCAGGGAAAAACAGGGCAAGGACCCATTAGGAAACTTGTGCCAGAAAGGGGGAAGTATCCCAGTTCTAAATGCTTCATAATTTGAATATCCACATCCCAGGGGCTCACCAAATTATCTGTGGGTCAGACCCAGGTGTCTCCACTGAAGGGAGCTGGGGCAGGGAGGCTTTGTCCTCCTGGACCATGAGGGTGAACCGCTTGTGTGCCAGAGCCTCCGTAATAGTCTCAGCTAATTCCCAAGGAGCCCTTGTGACAGCTCCACATCTGCAGGGTCACAGCAGGATCTGCAAAGGGAGAGCCTGGCAGGTCCAGCCAAGGCAGTATGGAGTTTGGCCAACTGTTCTCATGGAAGGCATTCCCATCAATCAGAGCCAGGTCCCTGTGGCCAAATGTGTCCCGGACCTGAGCCCTGAGGCTGGCAGTTCTGGAGAAGCAGCAGATGTTTCCCACCAGTACATCCCACAAGCCTGCTCTGTATGTGGTTGGACCTCAGTGGAGACCTTGCCCACTGTCCCACCACCCTTCACTGCTTCCACCATTGGTGCTGCAGGAGGAAGGGCTGAACGACGTGCAGGAAATGATCAAGACAGAGAAGCCACATCCAGAGCGCCGGCTCCGAGGGGTCCTGGAGGAACTGAGCAGTGGGTGCTTGTGAGTATAAGAAAATGGGCAGAGGTGGCACGCTGCAGATCGCTGCTCCCTGCAGGGCTATGGGCAAGGTTGTGAGCTTAAGCTCATCTTGCCTTATCTCTGGCAAGCATTTCATCGCATTGGCACAATGCTATATCCTCTGCCTTCTGGCTTGGAGCATGAGTGAGGTGGTGCTTACATCTGCACCCCAAAGACCCCAAACAAGTGCTGAAATCCTCAGTCTTGTGGCCTCCACAGGCTGGTACTTGATGAGCACCTACTCCCCATGTGTGACACTCAGCATTGGATGCAAACAGGACACTTGGCCACAAATGCATTGTGGGGCTGCAGGGAAATAGGTCATTTCCCTTCAGTGACATGTTCTGCTGCTGGCAGAGATCCATCCAGCCACAGCTCCTTGCAGAGAGCCCACAGGCTCCCATAGGATTCATGCTGTCCACCTTTCCCACCAGGCACTTCGTGACGCTGGCTGACAAGGACCAGCACCATTCCTCCCGAACAAGGCTGGACCGGGAGAGGCTCAAGTCCTGCATGCGGGAGCTGGTGAGTGGGATTCAGCCAGGCAGGGAGGAGGATTCATGAGCAAGGTCTGGACTTTGACAATGCAATGGGGAGCTCTGGTCCATAGGCATGCTGATTTCCAGTGCCTCTGGATTGAGAGTCTGAGGTTTATTTCTAGATAGAGGAGCCCAAGACCAATTGGGTTTTGCATGGGTCCCAGCTGGCACTTGGGTCTATGCTGCTGTTTCCCCTCCACCACACTCTGCTTTGCCTTGAAAAGAAATACGGGAATACAGAGGGGGAGCTACACTGCTGTAAAACAGATGAGGAAACTGGGAAGGAGGAGTTTAGGGGAAGCCTGCTCTAGGGGTAGATATGAACTAGGTGTTTGGGGCTGGTAGCCCAGCTCTTTGCAAAGGAGTTAGATGTGCAAAAGAGATGTACAAAGAGCAGGGGGACTTATCCAGCTGGCACAGCCAAGGACACTGGCTTCAGCAGCCAACTGCATCCTGCAGAGAGGTAAATTTAACATGTGAAATGTCCCCTTTCATGAATGGTCAGGTGCTGAATTGCAGCAGGGTCAGCAGAAGGGCAGAGACTATCCTTAATACTAGGCTTGAAGCCAGCCTGAAGTGCCCTAAGCACAGGTGACACTTTCCTGCCCTGTGCATCTTCCTCTGGGACACACGTTCCTGCACTGTTAAGGGGTCCTGCCTGCATCATGCCAAGATTAACTAGCAGGTGTCAGAAGTGCCATCACCAGGATGCATGTGGTGGGATTAAGGCATCTGCCTCCTCAACACCCCTTCCCAAATGCTGAGGACATGCCTGGCACTGCTCCCTTCTCTATGCTCCCTTCTGCTCTTGCTCATGTGAAGCCTTGGGCTCCCCTTTAACCACAGGAGAACATGGGGCAGCAAGCCACAACTTTGCGGTCACAAGTGAAGAAGAACACCATGAAAGACAAGCTGAAGTTGGTGCAAAACTTCCTGCAGAAACTCCGGTTCTTGGCAGATGAGGTGAGTCCCTCCGCATGAAGAGATTAGCTGGGTCAGCACATGGCAATAGCAGCCTGGGATAGATGACGACCTATCTGCAAACCCTGTGGGCAGAAGAGGTCCCTGGAAGCACAGGTCTTGTGCAAGGAGCCACTTCAAGTCTACACCATGCCCCACGCCTCCCGTGCACTGCTGGGTTGGAACAAGTTAGTGCTAAAACAAATGTACGACGCCTTCCTCCCAGCCAGTAAATAGAGCTGGGTCCTTTTGCATTTCTGGCAGCCTGAGCCGTGGGGAAGCCATGCAGTTCCCTGGGGGACTGGTCATCAGGACTTGGCATATGTCAACCCAGCATTAAATTCAGCAGCAGGGAGCTGTTTCTGATCCTGGCTGGGTGGGGAGTTGTTCTTCAAAGGGCTGTGTGATAACACCCTGTCCTCTCACAGAACTCAAAGCATCTGATTTTTGTTGCTGCAGCATACTCTCATTTCACTCCAGCTCACAGGTAAGAGATAATAACCCAATATATTAGAGCTGCTCACAGCATTTCCAAAAGGATGTTCTATCTGCAAAACGTATTTCTTCCTTCAGAAAAAAAAATACACCATTCCTCTGCTATTTTTAAGCATGATGTATCTGCAAAATATTTTTTCCTTCCTTCACAAAAATACACCTTTCCTCTGCTATTTTTACAGTTTAGGATTGGGTCAGTCACTGGGGTGAATTGGCCCTGATGGCAGCTGTAGCTGTTGCACCTCCTGCTCTTAATTCCTATGGCAGGCTCCCAGCCTCAACTATGTATCTTCTGTTACAGCAAGGACCTCCTTGGCCTTGAATCATCACAGCAGAACATAAACTATACTGTAAGGTGTGATGGGACATCTTCAGATAGGGAATCATTGAATCATAGAATGGTTTGGGTGAGAAGGGACCTTAAAGGTCACCTAGTTCCAACCCCCTGCCATCAGCATGAACACCTTCCACTAGAAGGGAAGAACTTCTTCATAAGATCTCATCTCAATCTCCCCTCTGACAGTTTAAAGCCATTCCCCCTTGTCCTGTCCCTACAGGCCCTTGTCAAAAGCCCCTCTACAGCTTTCTTGTAAGCCCCTTTAGGCACTGGAAGCTGCTCTAAGGTCTCCCTGGAGCCTTCTCTTCTCCAGGCCGAACAAGCCCAGCTCTCTCAGCCTGTCTCCATAGCAGAGGTGCTCCAGCCCTCAGAGCATCTTCGTGGCTTCCTTTGGACTTGCTCCAACAGCTCCACATCCTCCTTATGTTGGGGCCCCAGAGCTGGATGCAGAACTGCTAGGGGGGACTCTTGAAAGTGGAGCAGAGAAGGAGAATCCCTTCCCTCAACCTGCTGGTCATGCTGCTGGTGATCACCTCCTTTTGATTTTGCACCTTTACACTCCAGTTCATGTTTATGAAGCATTTGGTAACCGTAAGGGGCTCTCTGAGGAGCTGCGTTTGGGTTTAATTTTCCTTTTTGCTGCATGTGCAGTACGTGACCATCTAGCAGGTACTGTCCCAGTTCCTGCCCCTGCATGGCACAGGCCTGTGGGGAGGGAGATTCTCCTCTAAAATTTCATAGCCTTTCCCAGAGAGGCTCTGGTGTCCTGATTTTACGTGAAGAGATTTTAATAATTTAACATTTCAACGTTAAAATGAAGTACTGTGTGCAGTATATTGAGCTAAAACAAGTTTAAAGCAGAATTCCTATGCAGGTTTCTTACATAATAGTGTGTTTCATAAATTCTTTCGAATCTTACTCAGTATAAAATGACCTTGTAGATTTAGGAGGGAAGTTTGTGATTGCAGCTGCTTATTTTAGAAAGTCTAAATATAAACAGATTTTCAGAAAGCATGAGAAATTATCACTGGTGTTTCTCTGACTGCAATTGAAAGTCAGAACTCTGGCCCTACAGTCCCCATGTCCACTGAATGAAGAAAGGAGGAAAATCTTCAGTCTTCTAACCCAGAATTATTTTCTTTTTTCATCTAGAATAAGTATAAATCCCGGTTTCTTTCCTGGTAGGCTTCACCCTGCTCAGCTTAGCTGAGCAGCTTTTCTTAAGCAGACAAGCTTTTGCAATGGGAGGTTCAAAACCATTTCACTGGCCCTCATGTGGCAATAGGTACATCCATCTCCTGTGGCATCTGTTGAATTTGCCTTCAGAAGGTCTCCAGACCCGCTGGTGCCTCAGTGCTCAGAAAGAGCTGAGACACTGACAGGGCTCTTTGCTGGTCTTCACAGCCCCAGCACACTATTCCTGATGTCTTCATCTGGATGATGAGCAACAACAAGCGCATTGCCTATGCCCGTGTCCCTTCCAAGGATATCCTCTACTCCATTGTGGATGAGGAGATGGGCAAGGACTGCGCCAAAGTGAAGACCATCTTCCTTAAGGTGATGATCTGTCTTTCCCGGGGAAACTGCAGCCAAGGGGAGGAAGGTGGAGGAATTACAGACTAGGAGGATGGGAGATGAAGATGAGAGTGTATCCAATTTTGTATACTGTACAAAACAGACCCCTACTCTACTGGTAGGGATGGAAGTCTGCTGCTAGGAAGCATGAATCACTTGTCTTACGCAGTCCAGTAAGTGAGAAATATTTGGAAGGGCAGAGGTGTTTGATCCATCTGGCCACAAAAGAGGATACTGGCTTAGAAAGAGGATGCCAGCATGGTGGGAAGAAAATAATGCATGAGCCAGGGTAGTATCATGATCTAAACTGATGAGGGCTGCGTCCCTGTCTTGAAGGGACAGTGGTAAAAGCAATGAAGAATGTTGCAAGAGGTGGTCTGTCCACCTCTAAGGCCTTTTTTATATCCATGTAAACTCTTCTGTCCTTTGTGCCCAGCTACCTGGGAAGAGGGGATTTGGACCTGCTGGCTGGACAGTTCAGGCCAAGATGGAGATATACTTGTGGCTGGGCCTCAACAAACAGCGCAAAGACTTCTTAAGTGGCCTGCCCTGTGGATTTGAGGAGAAGAAGATTGCCAGAGGCCAAAACCTGCCATCCTTCCCACCCATCAGCCTCCTTTACACCAGTAAGAACTTCCTGCCTGAAGTGGATCTGGAGACAAGACATGGAGAGGGCCAGAGGGAGCCTGGCTAGACATCACTTGGACAAAGGGCTTCCAGGAGCTAAGGGGGAAATCATTCCAATTTTCCCAGTCTGAGGTCTCTCACTGCCCCTATGGGGAGCTGAGGTGTGGGAACAATGCACCCTCTTCCCTACTATGTTCATAGCTGTCATCCTGCACATGGCAAGCAGGGTGCTGAAGAAGTCTGTACCCATTCAGGACTCATGCTTTGAGTCTATATCCTTTGTCAGTGCTGGCCCTGAGCAAAAAGCAAGCCCCTGTGACCTCGTTCTGTAGGCTGAGGCCCACGGCTGGGCTCCTGGGCTGATACCAAGCTGTCTCACCCTCTCTCTTGCAGAGAAGCAGGTTTTCCAGCTGCGAGCCCACATGTACCAAGCCCGGAGTTTATTTGCAGCTGACAGCAGTGGCCTTTCAGACCCCTTTGCACGAGTCTTCTTTATCTCCCAGAGCCAATGCACCGAGGTAAACACCATCTCCTAACCTCTCCTGGAGGGCTGGGTTCTGGTGTTGCGTGTCCCATCAGCTCTTCATCCTGCTCTCCTGACATAGGTCTTGCAACTGCCAGTAAAACAAGGATTAGGTTGATCATGGGGTCCTGCAATGGGAAAGCGGCTGTGGCGCTGGGGTTTGACTGTCTCCAGAACCCCTTCCCCAAGAGCACCCTCACGACGTGCCCCCACATCAGCACACAGCTCTCACACATCCTTGGGAGAATTCACTTGCCTGGTTAGGAGAAAGTGGAGCATGTTGATGTGTCTTTTGTGTCTTCCCTTCCCAGGCTGAGGGCTGCCAAGATTTAGCAATCCCGTTGGACACTGGCAGTGATTCATGTCTTTTTGTCTGATGTTGGGTTTTTTACCTTGAGAGGTACTCCATACCTCTCTAGTCTAAAAAAACATGCAGTAGCCCATAAGTGCTGCTGAGCAGCTCAGACCAGCACCCAATCTGCTGTCTTTGTACAGGGCCATAAGCCCTGTCTGGAGTAGTAATTCTCTCCCATTCTTCCAGGTTCTCAATGAGACCCTTTGCCCAACCTGGGATCAGCTGCTGGTCTTTGACAATGTGGAGCTGTACGGAGAAGCTCATGAGATGCGGGATGACCCTCCCATAATTGTCATTGAGATCTATGACCAGGACACAGTGGTAAGAGGAATCCCAGCAAAGGAAAATGTTTATGATTTTAGGTGCTGTGATCACTCCTGATTCAGAGGCAAGGCAGATAGTGCAGAGGATGTAAGAAGCAGCTTTTCTTCTGACACTTGGAAGATGTTTTCCCCCCAAATTTCCCATGGTGCGAGCTGCCTCTGCTGCTCATTAGATCTCAGATTCAATGTAATGGCATTTTATGAGTGTGAAGCAAGAGCTTTTGTGAGGTTGGAGGCAAGGAAACATTACAAGAGTCCCTGTAGAAAAGTGGCTCAGCCCTGGCCTCTGTGCTGAGCCTCAGCCATCTCCTCCACCTTACTTGAAGAAGCCAGGAGTGAAAGCAGTTGCCAAGCTTTGGTGTCCCAGGTGCAGTGGGCTGGTCCTGTCCTGACCACGATGGGAAGAGCTGCAGGGCTAACTGGAGAGACTTTATGGTCATGACTTGGTTCAGCAAACCCCGGTGCTCTCTTTGCCTCCCCAGGGCAAAGCTGACTTCATGGGCCGCACCTTTGCCAAGCCAGTGGTGAAGATGTCAGATGAGCAGTATTGCCCCCCGCGCTTCCCCCCACAGCTGGAGTACTACCAGATTTACCGCGGCAACTCCACTGCAGGTGACCTGCTGGCTGCCTTCGAGCTGCTCCAGGTACCTGCTGCCAAGGCCACCACAGACTGAGGGAGGGAAAGGATAGGATGGAGGGTTGCGAGGAAGCAGGGCTTAATCCATCCATATATATCTTAGTTGCTGCAAAGAGCAAGGAGTTCATAGATCCTAGAAAAGGTAGAAGGGTTTAGCACAGCAACTAACCCAGTGAGAGGGGAATGGCTCCTGTGGGATATTTGATCTGCCCTGGGCTGGAAATGGGACCTGAAACCTTCTCTGGGCTAAGCTCTCAGACCATTTCTGCATCATTCTACACCCAGCCCAGGCAGATACGACTCCTTGCAGGAAGAAAAGGAATAGCCCTGGGGTTGGGTTATGTTGGTAGGCTAAGTGTGCTTTGCTGCTGGGTCTGTCCTGTGAGGAAGCACAGTGCTGCCCAGCACCTTCCACTCATGTATACAGCTTTTCCCAAAGTCCCTGGACTGCAGTGTCAGCTGGATGCTCAGCAACCCTTTGCAGCTCCTGAAGCCTCTGAGACAGCACAGACCCAAATGCATGAGACCAGGGACTGACAGAAAAAACAGTTTCCCAGCAGCTGAGCACCAGCTCAAAGGAACAGATCCTAATTGACACTGCATCTCTTCCAGATTGGCCCTGGGGGCAAGTCAGACCTGCCCCCGATCGACGGCCCGACGGACATGGACCGGGGCCCCATCCTGCCTGTGCCACTGGGGATTCGGCCAGTGCTGAGTAAATACAGAGTGGAGGTAATTGCCGTGGAGCACCAAATTTCAATGTTCAGCATTGTACGGGACAGGAGAGCCCATCCATAGGTGTTGGAAGGACAGGAGCAATCTTTGAAGCTCTGATGACTAGCTGGGCACTAAGACAAGGTGTCTCCACTGCAAGGATCTGTCTGCACTGGCTGCACTGGATGCCAGTCCTGAATCAAGAGCCACTGTGGATGGACTGGGATGAGATGGTCCTCCTTTATGGAGTCCATGGCAGAAAAAGACAAGAAAGGAAGAAAAGGGAGTGTCAAGGGCAGCAGGTTGGAGATCTTAGGCTGTGGTAGATCAAATGTGGGATGGCAGAGAGAGATACAGCTGCAGCCTTGAGCCACGTGGTGGAGGAGAAGACACCTCAGGGATCCACTCCTGCCTAGGCAATGACATTAGCAGTAGTGGCGCTGCTCCTGGGTGATACAGAGAACCAACTTCTTTGACTCTATCTTGCTCTATCCAGGGTCACTCCAGCTGATATTTAAGTTTTTATTCTCCTCCTCCTTCCCTAGATCTTGTTTTGGGGGCTCAGGGATCTGAAGAGAGTGAACCTGGCACAGGTGGACCGGCCCCGTGTGGACATTGAGTGTGCTGGGAAGGGTGTCCAGTCAGCCCTCATCCAGAACTACAAGAAAAACCCCAACTTCAGCACTTTGGTCAAGTGGTTTGAAGTGGTGAGTGTTTCCTCTTCTCTCTGAGGCCTCAACATAAGCCTAGATTTTCTGGATCTGAAACCATGGTTCCTAACCCCTTGCTTCAGTTT
>NW_009940490.1:69021-84749 GCF_000696875.1 Nestor notabilis
CAGGCGGCCTCACTTGTTTGCGGGCCAGAAACCCAACCATACCCTGGTCTGCACCACCAGCAGGGTGACCAGCAGGTCGAGGGAAGGGATTCTCCCCACTCTGCTCCGCTCTGGTGACACCCCCTGCAGTCCTGTGTCTGGATATGGGGCTCCAGCATAAGAAGGACTTGGAGCTGTTGGAGTGAGTCCAGAGGAGGCCACAAAGATGCTCCAAGGGCTGGAGCACCTCTGCTATGGAGATAGGCTGAGAGAGCTGGGCTTGTTCAGCCTGGAGAAGAGAAGGCTCCTGGGAGACCTTAGAGCAGCTTCCAGTACCTAAAGGGGCCCACAAGAAAGCTGTAGAGGGGCTTTTGGCAAGGGCCTGTAGGGATAGGACAAGGGGGAATGGCTTTAACCTGACAGAGGGGAGATTGAGATGAGGCCTTAAGAAGAAGTTCCTCCCTGTGAGGGTGCTGAGGCACTGGCACAGGGTGCCCAGAGAAGCTGTGGCTGCCCCATCCCCAGTCAGGTTGGATGGGGTTTGGAGCAACCTGGTCTAGTGGAAGGTGTCCCTGCCTGTGGCAGGGGGGTTGGAACTGGATGAGCTTTAAGGTGCCTTCCACCCCAAACCATTCTGTGATTTGATGACTATGCTTTTGCTGGAGCTGCTCTAGCTTCCTCCAGCATGATCCCTGTTTTAGTTCCAACCACCAAAGCAGATAGCCCATTGCCAGCCCTTGATAAGCAGCACACCTTTGCTTCCCAGGACCTCCCAGAGAATGAGCTGCTCCACCCTCCACTCAACATCCGCGTGGTGGACTGCCGGGCTTTTGGGCGTTACACCCTGGTGGGGTCCCACGCTGTCAGCTCCTTACGGAAGTTCATCTACCGCCCACCAGATAAGAAAGCCCAGCTCTGGAATATGACAGGTACCAGGCTTGGGCCGGGGGGACATGGTTGGTATGGGTCATTGGTGGGGCATTGCGCACCGAGAAGAGGGAGATAGGTAGAGGGTTGTAAGGACTATGCCTGTTTGTTAAACAAGCAGTACTTCTGGGTTTGGGTCAAGAAGGTGAAAAGCCTTAAAGTGTGAGGCCATGATTCCCCTTTGATTTTTTCATCTGTGGGTCTCAGTGCAGTAACTGCAAACCTGTAAGACAAGAAAGGTTGGTTCACCACTAACATCTCTGCAGCTTCATGACTCTAGATTAACCAAATGTTCTTCAAGACTGGGAGGGGAATTTGCCATACTGCTGCTATTGTTTGAGTAAGGACTAGAAAGCTACAGATTGAGGCCACCCTCTCAATTCCAACCACCGCTTCATCCATTAGCACTCACAGCAAGGTCCCTTTCTCTGCACCCAGCACAGCAGTTAAGGGCATGAGCCACAGGCATTGCTGATCTCCTCCCAGTCCTTGCTGGAAGTGAAGGCACTCTTGACTGGGCAGAGACAGGAGGGGTGTGTGGGGATTGCCAAGGCCCATCCTGGTTTCCAGCCAGAGGTCTGGACCTGTGATTGTGTCCATAACAGCTGATAGTTTCAGGGCCACCATCTTCTCTGCCTCTTCTCCTCTGGACACTGGTGCCGGTGAAAAAAACCCAATCCTTTCTCATCATCTGCTTTTTTGCTATGGAAGGGGTTTTTTAATCATGCTGTAAGAGTCTGTACTTATTTCTGCTGCTGCTCTTCTCTGGCTACACAGCACTCCTGCATGAGTCCTGCAGGATCTCACATGAGCTCTCAGTTTCTCCTCTACACTATCCTTCTCTCTTGCTCTTTCTCTTTCTCTGTCCTCTGTCCAGCGAAACACCTCAACGGCTATCTGGCAATGATCAACATGGCCCATCGCTCTCACCCCACAGGGGAGATCGTTGTCAATATGGAACCTGAGGTTCCTATCAAGAAGATGGAGACGATGGTGAAGCTGGAAGCTGTGAGTATCCGTATGTCAGCAGCACTTTAGCATCTCTTTCCTCACTGAATTGCCAATCTCTGAGTGATTCCACCCAAACAGAGGCCTCCTTGTTCGGCTGAACATGGGCTGATGCCTGGAATGAAGGGCTTTGGGCCATAGTCATACAAATCATCTCTTTCTGTCCTGGTTGAAATTAACTGGAGCTTAATGTTTGGAGAAGAACTGTCCTGAGCTATGCAAATTAGACATCTTTATGTTTTCCTTCATAAATAGCCAGATGGGAATGAGCACCCACAAGCACAACCCTGTCCCTGTCTGTGACCAAAGCAGACACAAGTGACCCATCAGAAATTCCCCATCTACAGCAATCCTGCCCTTTCAAAGCACTGCACAGTCTCTGCAAGCAGCCAGGCTCACACAGATTTCCCTCATCCTTTTTCCTTTCTTACAAAAGTTTCAAGACATTCAAAAGGCTACGTCAGCTCTCTGAAATACCTGTTCAGCTCCTTGAAATGCCCATTCATGGGTGGTCAGTGTGGTGTTGCTGCACAACCGCTCTACAGCAAGTCTGAGCCATACAGGACACAGCAGATGCACACAGTATTGAGCTGATCCAGGCACACAGAGTCAGTCTGAGACAGCCAAAGCTCTTTAGACCTTTTGTGCTTACCCTGAAAATTTGGCACTGTGTGCATTGGACAGCCAATGTGTCCCAGAGGCATCAGGCTTTGTTCACATGCTGAATGTGCCTGTGCCTATTTGCTTGCCCAGAACAGGAATTCTAACCCCTTTTCATACCCCTGGACTCCAGAGCTTCCTCCGCAAAAGAAACAGATTTCTTTTTGCAGTAGGCCCTTTACAGCAAGATGCACACACAACCTGCATATGTGTGTGCCCACAGGCATGTTGCAGGCTCCAGATACCCATGGCCCCTCACATGTGTGCATTTACAGAAAGGCTGTGGCACATACAAAGCCTCACAAGCACACACGTACAGGTATATACACACCCCATGAAGTCCCTTTCACATATGCACCTATATGTAGAATCCCTTGTATGTCCACAAGAAGCTGTATCAGGTACCGCTGCTCACACAGCTTTATGCAACAGGACATGTGTTCATGAGTATGTCTGGAACACCCCAGCACCTACATGCTTCTTGAAATCTACCACAGTAGACTGCAGGGATTCCTAGATGGGCAAGAAAAGTTCCAAGAGCACAGAGAGCTCCATGCTGAAGGCCAAAGTGTTTTTCTAGACCTGATCCCTCACTGTCCGGGACAGTTCTCCCTTAGCAGTGACAGAGATGTCTCCCACATGGAGATGGGTTTGGGGCATCACCACAGGTATCTCCCCTGTATGAAGCGCTTTCCCAGCCATGGCTCTTCATTCAGGGCATTTGGTTCCTTCATGCTTGGGGAGCTGTCTGTGACTTGTAACACATGTGTGTGCCAATGTGTATTTGTATTCGGCCGAGGCTGTGCTGATAACCTGCTTTCCCTCTCCCTATTCCCTTCCACCCTGGATGGCAGAACTCTGAGGCAGTGGTGAAGGTGGATGTGGTAAGTGATGGATCTGCTCCACATCCCTACTCTCAACCCTCTGCTTCCTATCCAACCCTTCTGTGCAGCTTTCAATGGACCATGCATCCTCATCAACCCAAAGACAGGCAGGGACACGCACCCTTTCTCCCCGAGGCACAGACAGAGCAGTGCTGTCTCATTGACAGATACAGAAATGGCCTGGTTCCTGTTCACTGGGAAGCACTTCTGGGCCAGCACTTCTCAATCCATCTATCCCAGGAGCAGGCAGCACCCTGTGGGAGAGGTGCTGGTTATTCCCACCACAACCTGCTGCAAAAGGGTTTATTGCACCACTGAGTGAATCCAGGGTACTTGGGGGGGCAGAGGGAGGACTGCGACCGTCTAAGATTCAGGAGCTGTAGCCTGGGAAATGCACGGATGGAAGGGATGATGGAAAGGAGGGGATGTCTCAGGAATCTGATGCTGTGTCCCCCTGGAGCCTTGGGCATCTTGCTTTGCTGCTCTGTGCCTCAGTGTCTGTCTGTAAAAGGGGGAAAGCGCTAATGAGGCAACCCAGCATGGAGGGTTTGGCTTCTCACCAGCACCACCCACCACCTTTGCACTTCAAGAGATATTTTACTTGCACCTGATCCCTGTTCTTCTCTGTCTTTTCTTCCCTTGTCCCTGAAGACTGAGGAAGAAAAGGAGAGAAAGAAAAAGAAGAAGAAAGGAGGAGGAGGGGGAGGAGAGGAAGTAGAAGAGGAGGAGCCAGATGACAGCATGTTGGACTGGTGGTCCAAGTATTTTGCTTCAATTGAAACTATGAAAGAGGTGGGTGCAGAGCAGAGGATGGTGTGTGTAGGGGGAAAGAGGAACATTCTATTTCCTGCCTGTGCAGTCTCACCTATTTCCAGCTGCTTCCAAGGGCTTGGGGCTCTGCTGCTTTCCTTGCTAACCTTGCCTGAATGTCAGCAAGGATATTTTTTCCAGTTGGCAGAGCTGAGCAGGATTCATAGAATCAGAGAACAGTTTGGGTAGAAAGAGACCTTAAAGCTCATCTAGTTCCATACCCCTGCCATGGGCAGGGATACCTTCCAGCAGACCAGGTTGCTCCAAGGTCTCCCCAAAAGGTCTCTTTTCTCCTCTCTTCTCCTCTCTTCTCCTCTCTTCCCCTCTCTTCTCCTCTCTTCTCCTCTCTTCCCCTCTCTTCCCTCTTCCCTCATCTCTTCTTTCATCTTCCCTCTTCTCTTCTTCCATCCCTTTTCCTTGAGCATACTCTGGGTGGACTTTGTGACTGGTTTGTATTCAGACATGGGTATTTAACAGCATCAGTACTGAAGGCTGTACTGAGCAACTTTGATTTCTCCAGCATTGTCCAAACCTCACTCACAGCTCAGATGGGAAGATAGAACTGTGCCCCGAGTTAGGCATTTCCAGCAACCACAGAGACCCCCAGCACAAGCACCCACTCCCTGTTCTCTTTGTTTCTCCCCCAGCAACTCCGGCAGCAGGAGGCCGCCGCAGCAGAAGCAGAGGAGAAGGAAGAAACAGAGATGGCAGACGGTAAGCAGGTTGTGAACAACAGAGGGAGCATGGCAGGGAAAGGTAGTACCAGGACTCCTTCTGGTGCTTGGGCATCCCTTTTGGAGCCTGCTGCTGCTCTTCTGCCAAACCAGATGCTCACAGCCTGTTATATATCTCCTGTTGCTTTTGCCATGCAGGTGTGGCAGCTGTAAGACTGTGCTCCTGAAGTCTGTTGATCACATCAAGTAATAGATACTTCTAGATACCCCTTCATGGGGTTTTCCATCCTTGTTTTGCAGGAGGCTTAAAGTACTTTGGGGTTTTTTATTTTGCTTCAGTTTTACAAGGGAAGATTCAGCCAGACAGAAGGTCTGGGATTCTTCTAATCTAACTGCTCTTACCTGCATGTAGAGGCCTCCTTGTCTGATGTTCTAGCACAGGCAGTGCAGAAAAATACACACTTTTAGAGCAAGTTCTGTGACCTGTTTTCAATACTATGTTACAATAACATGAGTTGCGCCCAAAATGCATTTTTGTCTGAAAGAAGTCAGGGGTCTGTAGCTCAGATGGGGTGTTGCAGACGTCTAAAATTGGTGAGACAAGTTTTGTACTACAAGTGGTGCGGGCCAAGAATACTGGTGAGCTGGGACACATTGGTCAAGAGTGACTTAGTCTATTTGCATCCTGGAGGCTCCTTGCCAGTCCCACCAGCAGGGCTTTGAGGAGTTTCCCTGAGGACTTTTACCGATGCTCTCCATATGTTCCATACATTGCTGTCATGAGTTACTGTCCTCAGATTGCTGTCATGCCTGGGCAATACAAAATCCATGAGCTTGTTTTAATACAGAGCCTGGTTTCTGTTGGAAGACTACTCCGAGCAGCTCTTCTGGGCCTGCTGTCATGACAGAGCTGCTGGGGGGTGTCTCGTGTCCCCCATTGATTTCTTTCTGCCTTCTGAGAAGGATCCATTTCCCCTTGGCACTGCCATTCCTTCTTTCCTCCTTTCCTCTTCCACATGAAGTCTTTGTCATCCATCTGTCCCCACATGCATTGCCCAGCAGACATGAAAGCTGGCAGAGGCAGTGAGGGACAGGGATTGTAGAGGGTGTGGGAGTTTTCTTTGAATGTGCCTTTCAGGGCAGCCTGTTCCCAGTGTAGTTGATGTCCATGGCTGGTGGTTGCTCTCAATAGAGACCCCAACAATCTGTCATTGCAGCTGGTCATGGGCAACACCACCATAAGCGCAGCAGCCTGTGCTTTGGTGCTGAGCATCAAGCACTGTCCCCTCTGCAATACCTACGCTGGGGTTTTATTCTCTAGACTGTATACAGGAGGAAAAGGTCTCCACTACAGGGCAAAAAGGACATGCAAGGGCAGGATCAGGTCTTCTCTCCACTATTCAAGCTAGCCAGTGCCTAGCACTCTGTCCTTGTTTTGTAGTCCTCCAAATGACTTCTGCTCAGGTCAGCTCTGGAAGTTCCCTGTACAGAGACCATCCTGGAGATGTTGTGACCTGGTCATCAGTGGCCAGAGTCAAGGGAAGACAGGAGAGGGCTGGGATGGGAGTTGCAGGCAGTAGCAGCTGTCAGCTTTCATGCTCCTCCTGTTTGAAGGACTTTGATCAAAGTTCCTCCTCCCTGTCTTCACCACCCCTCCTCACCCTCATTTCCATTTCCTCTCACCCCGTCGCTTCCCCTCGGACTCAGAAATCAAACTTGATGACTCTCCCATGAAAGGCTCCAAGGCTCAGGCGAAGAGCAAGGAGAAGTCCAAGGCACCCAAAGATGATAAGAAAAAGAAGCAACAGTCAGCCCCTGAGTTTCCTGAGAAGAAGAATAAGCCTAGGATTGATGAACTGAAGGTATGTGTCAGCAGGGGAGGAGAAGGCCCCAGGCTGAAATTCTAGCAGGATGGCAGTCCAGCCACATGGAAATCAGAGCAGGATGGGTCAACCCTGCGTGAGCCACCTTGGCTGTCTGAGGGTTATCTAACCCTAGGTGAGATGTGCCTAGGGGCTGCCAGCTTCTCTCCATAGTTTGAAGGAGTCAGAGGTAACAAGCTCTAAAGAAAAGGGGTTGCCCTGGGACAGGATCATCCTTGGAGCAGCTTGTATGTGCCCTGGCTAGAGAGGCAAGTTTTCCAGCCTCGTTATGGTAGTCCCAGCCAAGACACAGGGCAAAAATGGGCTCTGGTGTGGTCTGGTGCATCTGACCCATGATGTTTATTAGGATTAATGTAGTCTGTGATTCTGGGGTTTAGAAGCAGGTTGAGCCTCGGTCTTGCACAGAGGAGGGGACAGCTCAGGTTCCCTCTTGTACATTATCAGTTTGGAGAGATGCTTGTGGCGTTAAGATCCAACCCAATGACTGTGGAGATCCTTTCCCTTCCTAGAGAATTGGCTACTGGGAACACAGGGGTCCATGTTCCCTCTGCTTTGATTCAGGTCGTCACCGTATCTTTCCCCTCCTTTAACCTTCTGTCATCACAGGTCTTCAACAAAGAGCTGGAAACAGAGTTTGATAACTTTGAGGACTGGCTGCACACCTTCAACCTGCTCCGTGGGAAGATCGGGGACAACGATGACAATGCAACAGAAGAGGAGCGAATAGTGGGGAGGTTCAAAGTGAGTTTGGTTGCTGGCTGCCCATGAGCACCTTGATAGCCTGATTTCTCTACAGGCCTCCTTTCTTTTGTCCAACAAGGATATTTTCTGGGTCCTCAGGAGGGGTGGGTTAGAATGGGTCTGCTTACCCTGAGTCCTCAGGCAGCAGGACTCTCACTGGGCTATGTGTTGCCTCACACTAGGGCTCCATATGTGTCTACAAAATGCCTCTCCCAGATGATATCACCAAGGAGGCAGGATATGACCCCAACTTCGGCATGTTCCAGGGAATCCCCAGCAACGACCCCATCAACGTGCTGGTCCGAGTCTATGTTGTGCGGGTAAGTACAACAGCGTGGTGTGGCAAGGCATGATCCTGCACTCCCTTCCAGGAGATGGTCCCAAAGCTGTAGTAATGTTGGTTTTAGCTCTCAGTGCATCAGGGCCCAGGATGCAGCATGAGGTCTGAAGCAGCTCATTGAGTGGGACGTATGGTGTCTCTACAGCTGTGTGCCCCAAGCACTGGGAGCAAGACAGATCCACGCTCATGCCAGATCCAGAGACTTCTTTTCTGGTGTAAAGTATGGACCAGAGTACCTGTCGTAGTGCTTAACTCAAGTGAATAATCTGGATCAGCTCAGACTGTGAGATGCTGGTTCCTTCCGTAGCCATGACACCTCAGTGATGCTTTGCTGCAGAGCAGAGTGAGAGCTGGCAGGGTCTAGTGGATCTGGTGGAAGGGCATGGCACTTCCTTGAACATGTGCTGCATGATTATTGATCTGATTCAGCTAACACTTGTTTCTTTATATATGGAGTGTGCTCCAGAAAAAGTCTTTTCCTGACCTCTGGTTTCCTGACCTCTAAACCCCTAAAATCCTTGTCACCCCAAGCATGTGAGTTAGGTACTCACAAGTACTCACAAGTACAAGTGAGGTACTCACTCAAGTGGTGAGCCAGGCACTTGAAAGGGATCTCGGTCCTGCTGGAAGCACCTGGGCTGCTCTTCATCACCACATTGTTCTTCCAGTGTTTTACAAATGAAACCTACTTTTGGCTACATTTCCCACTAGCCTGATTCTCCATATAGCGCTGCATCCCATTCCGGTGCAGCGAGCCTCCAGTCCATCACCAACAGACTGAGTCTGTAGACACCAATCTGGTCAGCACCACCAACAACCAGGATGGGCTGAATGTGTCCTAGCATGGGTATCTGCTGTTGTGTGGCATGATGGAGGTCAGGACTGGAAAGTCTGGGGATACTTACCTCCTTTATGGGGAGAAGCCAGAAGACCTTGGCCCTAATATGGAGAGAGCAAGAGGGGAAGGGGACAGTCTTCATAATATCTTGATCAGATTGTTGCTCTGGGTATTTCTTTAGAGGAACCTGCTTCTTTCCACTGATGAAAGAGATACCGAAAGAGATGCCAAAAGAGGTGGGAGTTACGCCTTCCTGAGGAGACACAGCCAGCCCCAACCCCTGCCCAAACCTGGCAGGATTTATCCCGAGTTTAAACCAAGACACTCTATGTAGAATCATAGAATAGTTAGGGTTGGAAAGGACCTTTTAAGATCACCTAGTTCCAACCCCCCTGCCATGGGCAGGGACACTTTCCACTAGACCACGTCGCCCAAGGCTCTGTTCAACGTGGCCTTGAACACTGCCAGGGATGGAGCAGCCACAGCTTCTCTGGGCAACCTGTTCTTGTGCCTCACCACCCTTATAGTAAAAAACTTCTTCCTTATATCTAACCTATTTAGGGGGCCCAAAGTGCTTTGCTGGATGCCTGTGGCCAGGCAAGGCCAGGTGATCTCAGGAATGGAGAATGGAGCCATCTCTCAAGTCTTCACTACAGCAGACAGCACTGATATATCTCATCTGTTCTCTACAGGCCACGGACCTCCACCCAGCTGACATTAATGGGAAAGCTGACCCCTACATTGCCATCAAGCTGGGGAAGACAGACATCAAAGACAAGGAGAACTACATCTCCAAGCAGTTGAACCCAGTCTTTGGAAAGTGAGTTGCCCCAGGCCTGTTACCTGTCTGCACCTCAAGTGGTGAGCCAAGCCTGAGCCAACTCTGCTAGTCCTTGGACATGCACCCTAGCTGTCACACAGCTGCTGTTTGAGCCTAATAGATGGGACTTACCACACAGGACTTCGCTTGCAGGCAGCATAGGCATCCTCATTTCAGCCATCTGTTCTTCTTTGCCAGCTGCATATAGTAAAGGGTGTTTAAGAGATGTCCATATATGATCAACATGCAAGAAATCTGGAGAGGGGCTTTTGACAAGGGCCTGCAGGGACAGGACAAGGGGGAATGGCTTTAAACTGACAGAGGGGAGATTGAGATGAGATCTTAGGAAGAAGTTCTTCCCTGTGAGGGTGGTGAGGCCCTGGCACAGGGTGCCCAGAGAAGCTGTGGCTGCCCCATCCCTGGCAGTGTTTAAGGGCAGGTTGGACACAGGGGCTTGGAGCAACCTGCTCTAGTGGAAAGTGTCCCTGCCCATGGCAGGGGGTTGGAACTGGATGAGCTTAAAGTTCTCATCTCACCCAAACCATTCTGTGATTCTATGATTACAGTGAAGCCTACTTTAGGAATCTTGGGAGTATGGCCTGGCTCTCCAGTGATGCACAAACTCAGTTTCAGGGCTATTGACACATTCAGGTTAAGCAATCAACCTGTGCTACCTCCTGCCTAGAGCTGCTGGATGTGAAATAGACCATGCAGAGATTTAAACCCCCTACCTTGAATGTCCTGCAGCAGTAGATGAAAACTAAACACTGTCCGCAGGCTGGAGCAGACCCACCTCACCCATATGTCTCTCTTGAGTAGCAGCTAAACCCTTCAAGAGGTTTTCTCTTTCCCCTCGCCTAGATCCTTCGACATCGAAGCCACCTTCCCCATGGAGTCCATGCTGACAGTGGCTGTGTATGACTGGGACCTGGTGGGGACTGATGACCTCATTGGAGAGACCAAGATTGATCTGGAGAACCGCTACTACAGCAAGCACCGAGCTACTTGTGGAGTCTCCCAGACTTACTCTATGTACGAGCAATGCCTTCTCTGCACAACCTTCTGCCTGCACCCATGCCTATCTCATCTTCCCTGCCAAGCCTAGGCCTCGTGTAGAATCTCCCTCCTTTACTGCCTGCTAATAGAGGAGTCTGTGCTGTATCCTCACCTTAAGACAGGTTTTGTGACCAGCACAGCAGGGCAGCAATGGAATGGGTGGTAAGGAGCCCAGGGCAGGGAGGAAGGAACTGAGGGGCACTGGTAGGACTGGACAGAGACTGTACAGGTGAGGCCAGAGCTGAAACAGCAGCAGGGCCAAAGGAGCAATGCTGAGCATCTGCAAGCGGGGTGTCAAGTGGGGTGCACAAAGTAAAGGGGCTGGGGTGGAAGCAAAGCACAGAGTGGTGGCATAGAGGGACCTAGTCTGCTCTGAAGTTTCACATTTGCTGCCTCAGGTCCTTTCCCATGTGAATCCCAGGTCTTTCATGGCAGCTGGCAGATGAGAAGAAAATGCCTTTTTTCCTCCAAATTTCGCTGCTGCTTCACTGACCTTGCCCTCCTATTCACAGACATGGTTACAACATCTGGCGTGACCCCATGAAGCCCTCCCAGATCCTATCCAAGCTGTGCAAAGATGGCAAGGTGGATGGGCCACACTATGGGCCAGGAGGAAGAGTAAAAGTTGCCAATAGGGTCTTCACCGGCCCCACGGAGATTGAGGATGAAAATGGTATCCGCTACATGGGGTGAAGGTTGTGAAGGGGAGCAGGAGTCTGGGGCAACCCCTCATCATCCAGGATTGGAGACAGAAGTAGTGGTCCCATCACCCTAGAGCAGCACTGCAGACACTCTCCATCTACCACCTTAAATGGACCTTCCAGTATGAGACCAGTCAGACAGAGTCTTATAGACCACCCAGGCCAGTGGGTTGCTCTCAGAATCACTCATGAGTGTCCATGGCAGAGCACCACCAAAGCTGCCTTTGAAAACATCCTGCTGGCAGTGTATGCCCAAAGAGCAATGACAACAGCCCACTCTGTCCTTTCCAGGGTTTAGGAAGCCATTCTCCATGCAACTACATCCCCAAACGATTGTTGTGTCCTAACACACTCTGATGCCCAAGAAAGATGAAGGTAGGCCAGAAAGGGTGCAGAAGAGGAGGAGAACATGGTCAATGGATGTGGACCTTGTTCAGCCTGGGAAAAGTTAGACTGGCAGGGGATCTGGACCTTCTGTAAATGACTAGGGTTAGAGAGAGGAGAAGGAGAGGAGTTAGGAAGTGTTGGCTGTAGCACAAGCTGTACGGAAGGAAATGGAGGTGAGCAGCTAGTAGGCAGTGCTGTGCCCTTGGAGTAGGTAGGGGTAGAGGAGCAGGGTTGTCTCTGTCCCTGGTGTCTCTGCCCAGCTCAGCCCTCCCTTTGCCCACACAGGTCAGAAGAAGCAGACGGATGAGCACCTGGCCCTGGCTGTGCTACGCCACTGGGAGGACATCCCATGGGCAGGCTGCAAGCTGGTCCCCGAGCACGTGGAGACACGAAAAACAAGCCGGGCATCGAACAGGTCCTCAAAGACCCAGAGCAGAGGTGGAGGCAGCCCAATGCTGCAGTCCCCCTCCAAGCAGGCAGCAGAGATGGTCAGCTGGGTAGACCAACACCACCTTGCTCTGGGCAGCAGAGGCAGGGGAGGCATCCTGCAAAGAGTGGCATTTGGGCATCAATAGCCCTTAACCTGTTGACCCTAGCAGACTAAATCAGTGCCTCTCCTGCTCCAGCCTGCACCCATTTAATACCCCCAAGTTCCTTCATCCTATGCACCTCAACACCACACCATGCCATGAGATGCTTCTGCAAGCAGGGGAAAGGACTCATGGCATGGGGAATGCTGCCCTGCTCAACATCTGGCAGGGTTTGGTGCTGCAGCATGTCTGGCATGGCCAGACTGATGTTGAAGGGCAAGGCAGGGGGGGACTGCTGGTTGAGGGGGACAAAAGGAGCTGACTGCACCTCTCCAACCTTGCAGGGTCGCCTGGAGATGTGGGTGGACATGTTTCCCATGGACATGCCAGCACCCGGCCCTGCCACTGATATTTCTCCCAGGAAACCAAAGAAGTAAGGAACCTGCCAAGCAACCAACCCCAGGGAAAACTTGAGGCTGGGGATGAAGCCCTGCTTCTCCCCTCTCCTGCTGCTGGTCCATGGCCCAGCCCAGCCCTCTGCCTGCATCCCTTGACCACGCTGGGATTTCCAGAGATCCCAAGGCATAGAGAGATGACTTCCCCATGAGCTGGAGCTGAGATGTTCCTAGGCTGAGCTGGGGTTGTTCAGCCTGGAGAAGAGAAGGCTCTGGGAAGACCTTAGAGCAGCCTTTCAGTTCTTAAAAGAGGCCTATAAGAAAAAGGGGGAGAGACTTTTTAGCAGGGCCTGTTGTGACAGGATGAGGAGTGATGGTTTTCAAATGAAAGAGGGTAAATTCAAGCTGGACATGAGGAAAAATTTTTTTACAATGAGGGTGGTAAAATACTAGCACAGGTTGCTCAGAGAGGTCGTGGATGCATCATCCCTGGGGACATTCAAGGACAGGCTGGATGTGGTTCTGGGCAACCTGATATAGATGTAGATGTCCATGTCCCTGCTAATTGCAAGGGGGTTGGACTAGATGACCTTTAAAGGTCCCTTCCAACTCAAACCATTCTATGATTCTATGAGCTGATGAGAGGGTTGTAGGTAGACAGCCTGTTTCAAGCAGGGTTATGCCTGGTTATTATCATAGGGGTTTAATCCATCTCCTCTGTCTTTGCTGGGAACACACTGGCAGTGTCATCCCATTCCCTCCTGCCCCTTTCCCTGTGCCTCATGTCCTTGTCTCACTTCCTCCTGCCAGATATGAGCTCAGAGTGATAGTTTGGAACACAGACGAAGTCATCCTGGAGGACGATGACTACTTCACTGGCGAGAAATCCAGTGACATTTTTGTCAGAGGGTAGGTACAGTGTGACATACCAGTGTCGCCTCCTCTGCTTCTCCCTGGAGTGGGTGCTAGTGATTGCTGAGGGCCCCATGAGGGTTTTGGAATGGGAATGGAGGTACAACATGGGCTATGGTTCAGGGTCATGTAGTGCCAATGCTGCTGTTGTCCTCTTTGCTGTGTTCTTGCCTCTCCATCTCTCTCTCTTGGCTGCATGATCCCCAGTGTGTGTGCCTGGCCTGGCTGCCCAGCTCTGAACTGCAGGGTATTATCTGGAACACTGATGAGGTGGTTTTGGAGTATGATGCTTTCCTGGTGGGAGAGAAGATGTCTGACATCTGTGTCAGGGGGTAATGGCCAAGGCCCCGCTGCTTGGTCCTGTCTGCTTCTCTTCCCCTTTTTGACGTCCCCACTTGGCATTTCAGCCCTGCAACTTCCACTTCCAGCATCTGGAGCCAAACTGTGGTTAGTTCCCATCTCCGCTTCATTCTTACCCAGAAGTAGAGGAAAGCCCCTTCCAAAACTTACCTGTGCACAGATGAGGGGACCTACACCCCCACAGCCAAATTCTTTGCAGGACCTCATATCAACGCAACAGCATTTCAGGCTGGTGGGTGACTATGGAGGATTTCCCACCAGTCTGTTACAGTGCTTGATGTTTCCTCTGCAGCCTCACCAGGTCTCTGCTTGCACCTCATGCTGCTCTCAGAAAACTGGGTCTGTTTTGTTGTCTCAGGTCCTGTCAACCCAGCGGCTTTTCTGCAATGGCTCTGAACAAGCCCTTCTCCATTTCTCCATCTGTATGGTGGGGAATCACTTGACCTTTGTGTTTTGCGGGGCAGAGCAGGGCCTCATCACCTCTGTGACAACCTCTGTGTCCCTTTTGCTCTGGGAATCCTATTCACTGGAGACAGAAAATTGAGGTACTTGCAATGGCAAGGTCAGCATGGCCACACAATTTCTCAGGGCAGTGTGACTGGGACGCCACTTGCATTTCTGCCTCTCCAACTGCCCTGTTTCCTCCAGGGTCCTCCCGCCCCCATGTGCATTCTGCACCTTGGAGATGCTGCTGGAGCAGCACCAGCCCATTGTTTACACCTTTTAGGTCCTTCTAGTCTGTCCTGGCTGCACAGACAGGATGGTGCAGTGCTCTCTCCTCCCTCCTGTAACATCTGCTGCCCCTCTCACCCCTCTGCACCCTGCAGGTGGCTGAAGGGTCAACAGGAGGACAAGCAAGACACAGACGTCCATTACCACTCCCTCACTGGTGAAGGCAACTTCAACTGGCGCTATATCTTCCCCTTTGACTACCTGGTGGCAGAGGAGAAGATTGTCATCTCCAAGAAGGAGTCCATGTTCTCCTGGGATGAAACTGAGTACAAGATCCCAGCTCGCCTCACTCTGCAGGTCTGGGACGCTGACCACTTCTCAGCCGATGACTTCCTTGGTAAGTGGAAGGTACGCTGAGCAGGGGCAATGGGCAGACAGCAAGGAGCCCGTGGCTGGACAAGTAAGAAGCAGTGTGGGGTAGGACAAAGCCTATGGAGGAACAGAACCTGGAAGGGCATCTCTGTTCCTCAAGTCCACAGCATCCTCAATGTCCTACAAACCCCTTTACATGTTGCTGGTAGGAGCACGTAGGATGAGAGCCCTTGTCTCCGCTGCTCCTGTAGCAAAGATGTCAGCTTCTTAGTTGCCAGAGCTAGTTCAAAAGTGCTCTCTAGGGCAGGAGATCATAGAATCGTAGAATGGTTTGGGCTGGAAGAGAACTTAAAGCTCATCTAGTTCCAACCACCTGCCACAGGCAGGGACACCCTCCACGAGACAACGGTGGCGCTGTGTCCAACCTGGCCTTGAACACTGCCAGGGATGGGGCAGCCACAGCTTCTCTGGGCACCCTGTGCCAGCGCCTCAGCACCCTCACAGGGAAGAACTTTTTCATAAGATCTCACCTCAATCTCCCCTCTGTCAGGTTAAAGCCATTCCCCCTTGTCCTGTCCCTACAGGCCCTTGTCAAAAGCCCCTCTCCAGCTTTCTTGTCAGCCCCTTTAGGCACTGGAAGCTGCTCTAAGGTGTCCCCAGAGCCCTCCTTTCTCCAGAGAAGATGCTGTGCAGCCCACCTCCAGCCAAGGACTCAGCATTCTGTGGGTGCCAACATCTATGTTCCCCTTTTTCCTGACAGGGGCCATTGAGTTGGACCT
>NW_009940490.1:84764-86991 GCF_000696875.1 Nestor notabilis
GAGCCAAGACATCAAAACAGTGCAGCCTGGAGATGGTGACCAACGAGGCAGAGCTGCCCATGATCTCCATCTTCAAGCAGAAGCGGGTGAAGGGCTGGTGGCCGTTTGTGGCCAGAGATGAGAATGATGAGCTGGAGGTCACTGTAAGCATGGGGGAAATGGAGGGGTTTTGCATCCTGGGGCTGATCCCTCAGGTCCCCTCTGTCGCCGTGTCCCTGGGGACTGAGGTGGGGACCGCTTCCTAGGTCACAGCACAGCTTTCTGCTCCCCACAGGGGAAAGTCGAGGCTGAGCTGCACCTTCTCACAGCAGAGGAGGCAGAGAAATCCCCCGCTGGGCTGGCTCGCAATGAGCCTGATCCACTGGAGAAACCCAAGTAAGTGGGAAAACCTGCTCCCCAGCAGGACTGGGATGCTGTGGGGTGGGAGCCAGGCCTGGGGAGGTGAGGAAGGTTTGCACTGGAGGATGTAGGAATGAGGGTCATGGGCAGAGCCATCTCTGCTGGTGCCTACCATTCATTGACTTGCTGCTTTTCCTTACACTGTTCCTCCTCTGCCTCTCTTGTTGGCTCCCTCCCCTTCCCTTGGCCTCCCACTACCTCTTCCTCCCTTCCAATCCTCACCACCAGGTTCCAGCTTCAGGTGGAATCCATCATGCTCCCTCACAAACCTGCATTACTCCATCTGGCACATGTCGTACTGATTCCCCTTGTCCACCCTCCTCATCCTCCTGCTTGGGCCCTTTTACTGTCTGCAGGCACACCCAGGGCTTACCCCCCACGTCCACTGTTGCACTGCTGGCCATACATCCCTTCTCCATGGCAACAGCATTAATGATGGGTTATTTGTTTCTCCTGCAGCCGCCCAGACACGTCCTTCATCTGGTTCCTGAACCCACTCAAGTCTATCAAATACCTCATCTGCACACGCTACAAGTGGCTCATCATCAAAATCGTGCTGGCCCTGTTGCTCCTCGTCATGGTCGCCCTCTTTCTCTACAGCATGCCAGGCTATATGGTCAAGAAGCTGCTGGGAGCATGAAGCATGGGAGCCTCCTCCATGTCCCCAGCCCTGTGGCACAACCCTCCCAACTGCATGTCCTTCTCCTCTCTGCAGCCTCTCAGCAACTTCAGGGGACATCATCTCCCTGCTGCTGCTGGGCCTCCTCCTTTGCATTCCTCTTCTGTGGGTCCCAGTTGCAGCTTTAATCCCAGAGGAATGGGGCTGCAGGATGGCATCAATCCCAAAGCTGTGCATCTCACACTAGGGCTGTCAGAGGTGCCGAGCAGTTACTGTGGGGATCTTGGGCTGCAAGACTTGGAGCCCTTTGCCCACTGGGGCCATGGCTGTTGCCCTCCTGGGGGAAGGGGAGGGAGAGTGAGCTGGAGCTATGGTATTGCTCCCAAAAGGCTCATTGGAGGAGTATTCAGAGACAAGGATGAAGCAGGGACCTGCGACAGCATGGGGACAGCACAGAGCATTCCCGCTGCCTATCCCCACTGCCACCACAGTCCCTGCTCCACTCATAGCTCTGCAATTCACTGCCCCCAGGTGCAGAGGTCCATCCCACCACGGGCAACACCAGGCATCGTGCCCCAGCAGCCACCAAGGCGCTGCAGAGAGCCCTGGGGCTGTGCAAGGGGCAGGCGCTGCCCTTCCCTCTCCAAAGCATCCATCTTCCTAAGGTTACCAACCCGGAGGTGGTGGTGGCTGGACATCCCCAGGGGCTCACAGGAAGCCAGGTTCCCTGGCACAGTATGAGCTCCCCGTGGGCCTCTTGATTATCAGTTCATTCTGTCTGGATCGGTATGTATTGCGGCTGGAGTCTTTCCTGATGTGTACATTAGGGAAGGGCTCCTGTCTCAGCTCACCGCAACACTCAGCTGTTGAAAAGCCACCCTTCTCAGCTGCAAGTGTGCAAGACCCTCAGTGAATAACTGAGGAGATCTTGAGAATGTTTTTAGGGTACTACTGTTTTAATCAGTCAATAAAAAACATCTTTCACTTCCACGTTCTCTGCCAAGGTCTCCTGTCAGTGGAGAAAGGGCTTATCTCTGGCTGCTTTTGTTCCTTCCCCCTGCCTGCCCCACTGCTTCCAGCAGCCTCTTTTCCCGCTGCCTCTCCCAAGGTCCCATGCCCTGGGCAGAAGCCTGGTCCCTCAGCTGCATGGAGCAGACCAGGCATGGCCTTGCCTTCCCCCTGGGCAGGACAGCAGCAGGGAGGAAGCCA
>NW_009940490.1:87058-98932 GCF_000696875.1 Nestor notabilis
TCCTCGGGCCCCCGGAGGACGGTTCCCTGCCACTGTTGTCCATCATCTGCTGTTTGCACTGGGGGAGGCTGCCCAGCAGAAGTCTCCTCTTGCCCCTCTTAGGAGGGAGAAGGGAGGTGAGGAGGGACAACAGGGCTCTGTTTGTTCCCAAGCAGGAAACCCCAGGACAGAGAGGCTCCGCAGAGCCCCAGGCTGGGGGAATAGGGGGGCCCTGGGGTGTAAACGGGGTTCCGAGCAAAGGGGCTATGCTTGAGCTGTGGCACGGGCATCTCCTGGGCTTCCCTGGCATTAACCCTCTCCCCCCGCAAGCCCTGCAGGATTCCACTTTCCTTGACCTCTTCCACACATCAGGGCCCTGTGCCTCCTCCTGGATCTGTGCTGGATCCCACCACTCCATGTGCTTTCCCTCCCAGCAGTTCTCTCTGTGTCCAAACCAGAAGTCAGCGAGAGGCCATCGCATCCCTCACCGCCATCCCAGCGCTCCCAGACCCCACTATATTGTCCCACAGAAACACCTCCTGAACAGCACAACTTCGATGGCTGCACAAGACAGCTCTGTCCTGCCCACACGCGCCCTGTGCTGTGCTCACCTTGCCCGCACCATTCCCACCTGCTCTGTCTGAGCTCCTCACATGTTTATCACCACAGCATGGAATCACAGAATCATAGAATCACAGAATGGTCTGGGTTGGAAGGGACTGTAAACCTCATTCAATTCCACCCCCCTGCCACAGGTAGGGACACCTTCCACTAGAGCAGGTTGCTCCAAGCCCCTGTGTCCAACCTGGCCTTGAACACTGCCAGGGATGGGGCAGCCACAGCTTCTCTGGGCACCCTGTGCCAGCACCTCAGCACCCTCACAGGGAACAACTTCTGCCTCAGATCTCATCTCAGTCTCCCCTCTGTCAGGTTAAAGCCATTCCCCCTTGTCCTGTCCCCACATGCTCTTGTCAAAGGCCCCTCTCCAGCTTCTTGTCAGCCCCTTCAGGCACTGGAAGCTGCTCTAAGGTCTCCCTGAAGCCTTCTCTTCTCCAGGCTGAACAAGCCCAGCTCTCTCAGCCTGTCTCCACAGCAGAGGTGCTCCAGCCCTTGGAGCATCTTTGTGGCCTCCTCTGGACTCCAACAGTTCTGCATCCTTCTTATGTTGGGGGCCCAGAGATTTTGGGTGCTCTGCAAGGGGCAGGCCCCTTGCCAGAAGACTCTGAGGAGGTTCAAGGACACCCCCCCATTTTGGAAGGGTGAAGCACATCTGTGGGGGGTGAGTGGAGGGATGTGTGAGGTGACACATCCCCGCAGTGTCAGGGCTCTGGGCACTGGCAGAGTGGAGCGAAGGAGGCCATGGCTGGACAAATAGAGGTGGGCAAGCAGCCATGGTGCCAACGGCAGACATCTCTTCCCCCTCTTCCCCTAAGTGAATTAGTGACCTCTTCCATTAACCTAGGCTATACAAAGGGGATCAAGTCCTTGTTTGTTTGTTTTCCTTCCTAATAAGCTTCATTTTATAATGAAGTTTGACAGAGTACATTGTCCTGTAAATCTCCAAGGTCCAAACAGACCATGACAGCAGCCAGAGCACCTGCTGCGCTGCCGAAACACTGTTGTTACTAACAAGCCCTTAAGTATATTACACCTACCACAACAATCCTCTTAGAGGAAGCTGGGAGACAGTGATAAAGGATAAGGCAGCGCTTAAACACACCTAGGCTTGAGCCCGGAGGGCATGCGAAGAGGCTGTAGGGCTCTTGTGTTCTGTTCAAGGCTTTGCCACCAGCTTGTAGTCTCCTTCATTGCTCCCAGGACAGCTTCAGCCCTGGGTTCCTGCCTCTGCTGTCACCCCATATCCTGGGGTATGTCTGCAGTGGGGCAGAGCCCATGCTCACTGTGATGTCCCACTGTGCCCCAGGGAGCTGCAGGGTGCAGAACTACCCCTTCATCTGGGGAGCAAAACAGCTCCTGGGGATGTTTCACAGCCACAGTTTCATTTGGGAGAGATTGGTTCCCACCCCAGCAGCACCGTCGTCACACACCTTCATATAGAGCAATTCTTGCTGGTTTTGGTGGAAACGCCAGGGGGTGGATATTACCACACCGGGGAGGGACAGAGCACCCAAGAACCCCACCATAGTCCCTGTGCACCGGTGGAGGAAGGCAGAGCTTTCCCAGCCACAAACACATCCCAACCAAGATGGCACTGGCCTGAAAGGCACCAGACACACAGTGTGAACCACAGGAAGGTGGCACTGGGGCTGGAAACTCCCACAGTCGCCAACCAAAGGGCATGGAGGGGGAATTCAGGGTATGGGGTATGTATCCTGCACCCCTCAACCAGTCTGCTGAGTCCCCCAGGAGCTTCCAGAGAAGTGTTGCCTTGTGCCCTGGGACATCTACCTGGAGTGCTGTCAGCCCTGACCGAAGCTGCCCCCAGTCCATCCCTCTCTGTTTAGCCCTGGGCACACCTGGGGCTGCACACACAGAGCAGCCACTCAGACCTCCAGGTCTGCCTGAATTTTGATGCAATTTGGTGGCCGCAAAGATGCCACCTCCCCACCCAGCTCCACGTTGTGTGTTGGGAAGGTAGAAGGCAGTCCCCATCCCCTCCCATACCACAGCATTACACATCACTTGGCCACCACAGACAGGACCATGTCCCTGGCCACCTCCACATCCCAGCACAGTCCTGACCTGAAGCCAGGGGACCCAGGAGGAACACAGCTCCACTCACTCCCCTGAGAAAGTCAGAAAGTCTGTCGGCGGCATGAGAGGACATTCTTAATTCCTGACCTCAGCCTCCCTGGCTAAATCGGGTGTCTGTGGTCTCCTGCCCAGGGCCAGCAGCCACCAAGAGCAGCTTATTCCCCTGTGTGCAGCCCTGGCTACACTGGAGCAGGGATAAGGTGGGATCACCCCGATTAGCCCCAAAGCCAACAGCGCTAAGAGCCTGCTGTGACGATGGGAAGCTTTGTTAGGGCTGATGGGAAAACACTCATTTCAGTGATCCCCAGTCCCATGAAATGCAGCATTTCCACATTTCAAGCCCCGTGGTTTGGGAGCCATCCACAAGAGCAGTTGGTGGCCCTGTAGCCACAGCCCCATGCAGTCCCAAGTCTGCTCAGCCAGCTGTGGAAATTCAGCACCAACTCTAAGGGTGATATGGAGATAGGGGATGGAACTAAATGGGCTTTAGGGTCCCTTCCAACCCAAACCATCCTGTGATTCTATGATTCTACTCTGAGGAGCCCCAACACGTGCCCTGGTGAGGTTGGAGATGCCACCTCTGTCCCCAGGGCCCAAACCAGCACTCTGCTGGCAGGAACAGGGCAGAAGGTGCTGCTCCCTTGTCCCACCGCTATCCACGTCCGTGTCCTACTGCTTATCTCCCTGCAGCAGCCACATGTAACCCACAACCTCCCTGACACTGCCCACTGCTTGATCCACCAGGCGGCAAGAAACCATCTCTCTGCACAGTGCCCTCAAGCCCGTACCCTGCTTCACCCTATCTTCTTCTTCCTCACCATGTCTGCCACAGGCACGCTACCAGGGTACACAATGACTTAATAGGGATGCAGCAGAATTGGCAGAACAAAGGGGAGAAGCCTGAAGATGAAGGGAGAGTCTTTGGGAGGGCAGTATTTGAGCTAAAAAGAGGATGCTGCACCCCCACCCATGCCACCCTCTGTGTCCCTTGCCCTATTCTCCAACCAGCACCTCAATAAGGACTGTGACCACAGCCTAGCTCAACACCAGAATAAACTCATTGTTCCAGGGACAGTCCACAGGAGCTTTTTGATCTCTGCCATGGTAAATTGGGGCTGCAGCTCCAGCCCTGGCACCACTGCCCAAACCTGCTCCTTTGTGCTGGGCTGCTCATCAGAAAGGGAATTAAAAAAAATACAAACATCGTTAAAAGGCTTTGGAAATTTTATTCTTTACAGAATTTGAATAGGTTGTTTTAACACAATAAATACTTCAGCAATAGCATTTAACAGAACAGAATTTAAACCCACTGCAGTACCTAAACTCCCAGAGACAGGGCTCCAGGACAGCAGTCGGGGTCCCAGGGCCCATAGCAGCTTCATCTGATTCCTGTTTTGGGACAACCCCAGACAAGAGGGACCAAGCACACTCAGCTCCAGTGGGGAGCACAGCAGAGGATCCAGGCTCCTGCCAACAGCAACCCCTTGGGAAGGCTCAGTGGGGAAGGGACAGAACCAAACCACTACAGGCACCAAAGTGTGTTTCTCTTACTCATTTCACAGCGCTGGGACCTCGAGAGCAGCTGCTGCAACAGGGGCTGCATGGGGGCTCGGTGAACAGAAGACTAAGTCCAGGTGGTGCCTCGAAACTTGCTTCTGGAAGGATGAGGCAGCATCACCAACTGCTCCCACAGCTTGCCCAGGAAAACTGAATAGCCACATGGACACGGGCCCTGGAAGATGCCCTGAAGGGTTCATAGAATCATCAAATCACAGGATGGTTTGGAATGGACTCACTCCAACAGCTCCATGTTTTTCTTACGTTGGGGCCCCAGAGCTGAGTTGCAGAGATGGTTCCTGTCCTGCATTTATAGGGTCTTGCTAGAACTGACCTGACTGAGATTAAAACAGCTCCCAAAGTACAGCCTACAGATATGAGTGCGCCGGGGAGGTAACGTTGGGCCAGCTCCATTTAAGGAGCTTGAATAAGTGTTTCCAGAGCCTGAGAAAGTAAGTTGCAAGCTCATGCTTACAACATGGGGATCCCCCAGCTCCGGCAAAGCCACCTCTAGCAGGTGGCTGATGTTTAGGAGAGGAGAGGCTTCTGCCAAGCCCCTGCAGTTACCAGCCACTGAAGAGAGGAGGTAACTGGAGCACAGTCACACTAGAGGAAGAACCAAGCTAAAACCAACAGCACGTAGGTCCTTGTTTGTAAGCCTGGTCAGCCACAGCATCTGTACTTGTAAAACATCACTTTTAGATGACCCAAAGCCCAGGAGGTCCCAAAACCTGCACCTCACCCTTCACCACAGCTCCACTTGTGAGTTCCTGCACTAGGTCCCTGGATCAGTGCAGAGGCAGGAGCTGTGATAGGAAACATAAGACCAAGACAATAAAGGCTGCAAGTGAGATTCCTGCTCTGCCTCAGCTATGCAAGTCCTGTGTTCGCACCTTGGCACATCCCAGGCTCCCACAAAAGCCTGCTTCGGAGCAAAGCATGGTGAGGATGAGGAGAAGCCGGCGGCACTGGCCACCTCTTCCCACAGCACAAGGACCTGCCCGGAGGCTGACATCTCCAAGGACTGCACCCCTACCTGAACAGGCTTCTTCCTGGTCATACTCTGTATTGAGATAAAGCGTGCAGACGAGATTTAGGAAAGCATAACACAGTCCTGTTACTAACTCAGCAGGTCTATCAGTAATTCAGAAAATAGGACTCACACTATCCCTGGAAGCGGATATCCCTGGAAGAAGAGACACCACCAATCAGCTCTCAAATACTGAGCAGGAGCACAGTAGCAAGCACACAACCCTATCCCATCCCCAGAAGCACATCCCACCACAATGACAGAGTTTAGCCAGCATGCTCCACTGTAACACAATTACCACCAGACGCTCTCAGCAAGGAATACATTTACTCTTAAGACTTAAAACCATTCTGATTAATAGTTTGTTTCTCAGCATGCCACACCCCACCACAGCAAGATGGTTTGGTCACTCTGTTTGTTTCCATTCCCCTACCAGAATCTGGGAGCAGAATCACTTCAATTCTAACAGCCCAAACGGAACCCTCCAGCTTCACAGCAGCACGAATTGGGAAGAGTCATATGTGCACCGAGATAGGTCTGAGCCCTCCTCGCTCTGCCACAAGTCTGGCAGTGCTAGAGGCAAGCGAGCCTGCTTTCCAGCACTGATTGAAGGAGACAGTTTTTCTAGTTTCAAGGTGCAACAAATTAAGGCACCAATAATCCAGGACTCTCCAAAGATAAAGCCATTGCAGATAGGAAAGGGTTCCAGTTTTTAACAGATGTTTCTCCTACAGCACAAGTATTTGCAGGACTTTAGAGAGAAAACCCTGCTTCCATGTATTCCATGTATTTATATCTTCACAAAGGGGTTTTCCAGGGTATATTACATGCTGCAAAAAGGCAGCAGCTCACAGGTCGGTAAGACAACAGACAGACAGCATGTTAGGGGGACAAAGTGACATCCTCAGATTTAAGATCAGACACCCTCTCATAACATCAGTAGTGGCCCAGTCCTCCAGGCCCAGCACTGCTGGTGGAAAGAGACAGGACAACACCTCTTGGCGCTTGTTACCAGTGCCAGGATGGGGACCCAGAGCTCATCTGAAAGCCTGAGGGAACAGCCCAGTTACTCCCTGGTCCTGCAAACACTTAACTAGGAAGCAAATCATCCAACCTCCACTTTTTGTCAATGTTGCCAGCATAGTTTTGCAACCTGAATATGTCCTGTAGATACATGTTGTGTCCCATTTTAAGATTCCCTGTAATTATTGGGCGAGCATGACTTAAATTTATCTCCCTTCATAATCACATTTCATTAAACAGCAAGAGTCAAAAATTCAAGTGCAGCCTAATTCATTTGTACACTTAAGATTTTTTTTTTCCTCTACATCAGTAAAATGTATAGGAATAAGCTGCTTAAATAAACTCTGAAAACCATTTGCCCCATCTCCCAGCTCAGCCACCCTTCCCAGCCACACTGCAGCCAGGTAGACACATGAGCACACAGACATTCCCGCATCGCACCAGCCTGCTCGTCGCAGGGTACATCACAACCAAGCAGCCCAAGAGCACATGGGGAACGTGTGAGCTCACCTCAGGACTTCAAGTCTCATAGTCTGCACAACGATGATTCAAATTTACAAAAGAAAAAGCATTAAATAGTAGTTACAGGTTTCCTAAAGCAGGAGGAGTCATCACCTGCAGAAGGAAAACGCCGTGACCGAGCTGCTAGGAGCCACGTTGCACAACAATTAGTGTATAAGCGACTTTGTTCCCATGGTAGATTACATATGCACAATCTGTTGTGCTTGTTCACTTCCGGATGCAGCCTTTCCAGAGCCTGGGTTTAAGCTACACTCTTCATTCAAGCACAGGTCTTCATTAAATAAAGTGAACAGAAAAGAAAATCAGCATTCAATCTTCACCACCCCACTCCAACTCAATCACAAAAAAAAAAAAAAAACAAAAAACAAAAAACAACAAAAAACAACCAAATTTAAAAAAAGAAATCAAAGCAAACATGTCTTTTACAAATGGACAGTAAACATATTATCCCTGGATGAGACATGCAGCTGCTGGGGACAACGGTTTGGAAAATAAAGCAGTATTTGGAAAGCATCCCACCACACACACGCGCCTGTGAGCTCCCTGAAAGTGCACACATGACCAACAAGACACTGCAGTTAAGGTGCTTCTCTAAGTGGTGGATTTGTGGCCACTGGAGGGCTGGTGGGAAGGGCGATGTGCTGTGAGAGAGGCAGCTCAGGCAGCACGCAGCCTCCCCGCAGAGCCCACCTGAAACACCAAGTTCTTACTGGGAGGTGGAGGGTGGAGTTGAGCTTTGTGTTACGCTGGTGTAAGCCACTTGCAGCTGCCAGTTGGAGCCCAGACTCTGTTCCCAGGCAGGGAACACACACGGACAGAGAGAAACATGGTCGAGATGCAGTCCCAGGCTAGCCACAGCTCAAGCAGAGGAAGCAGGAGCCACCTTCCCACCTTTGCAGTAAATCGAGTCCTGATTTTCTAAGCCCTCCAAACAGAATGTTACTAGACGTTTTGTGTGTAGTTCTTTTTTCCCCTCTTAAAACAAAAAACAAACAGGTGTAAGTATTTGCCCAAACAGGCGAATGCAGGAAGGCAGGACAGAATGTGGGAGAGCAGTCACCACCTGCTCCCCAAGTACCAGTGCAGGACAAGGGCTGCCAGGCAGGATTAGTAAAAGACCTCCAGGATGTTCCCTGACCTTGTAGAAATCAACTGTTATGTTGGTTTTGGTGACAGGTCAAAACTCTTTGCTCAGGTAAAGCCATTTGCACCCCCAACTGGCATTACGTGAGCAAGAGCTGGAGTCTGAGGTTTCACGGGGAACATTCAGCTGGTCTAATATACAGTAACAGTGATTTGAAATAAATGCCCTCCTCGGCCAGTTTCACCCAAAACCAAAAGCTCACATTCAAACAGCAGCAGGGGCTGCCCTGTACCAGTCCTGCCCTGGCTGCACCGGATACCGTGTGTACTTTGCCCTGATGTCTGTCCAGAGGATAGGTTTAGATCCGTGGTGATGGTTGAAGTATTTACAGGTATTTGCAGCAGTTATTTACAGTACTTCTGCAGACCGCAAGCCAATTTTCTCTTCCTCCACTCCTAGTCAATCTGGTGTCGGCTTCTTTAGTGAGAAGGGCCGTATATTGAAGTGCCTGCTCAGCTGGCTCACCTGGGGACAAGGCAGACAACAGGACAGGATTAGCAAGGCTCAGATGGATGAGGGGAAAGCAGCCTGAACACCAGACAGGTTCCCTGTATGGCCTACAAAGCCCCTGCCACTTTCCTACACCCACTTTCCCAACCATTGCACACCCTACATGCTTCCACTGGTGCGGCAGATTGGGACCACAGGCTCTGTCTTGTGCTGTGGGGCCAGCCAGGCTGCCCTGCCCAGGAGCTGAGCCTGTCCCTGCCAGCTCAATGCTGGGAACGGGTAGTTTGAGATTAGTTATTAGGGAGAAGTTCTTCCATGTGAGGGTGCTGAGGCAGTGGCACGGGGCGCCCACAGAAGCTGTGGCTGCCCCATCCCTGGCAGTGTTCAAGGCCAGGTTGGACACAGGGGCTTGGAGCAACCTGGTCTAGTGGAAGGTGTCCTGGCCCATAGCAGGGGGTTGGAACTGAAGGAGCTTTAAGGTCTCTTCCAAGCCAAAACATTCTATATTCTATGACTAAGTGCTGCAGCTGGAAATAAGCTTTCAGGCATGGTTCAGAGAACTGTGGACAGGAGGTTAAAGTGGATGGAGTGGCACCAGCACCTGCTGACTGCAAGGTAACAGTCACTGCAGAACCAAGAGTGAGCAGTGCTGAGCAGCACCAACGGGCTGAGCTGGGCAGAGGGTTTATTCCTAATCATTACTCCCAAATTCAGAGCACTTTGGGATCATGTACCAGACACAGACCCTTAAAAGGTTCTTCATCTCAAAGTTTCTTTTATCCTGGAATAGGACACTGCATAGATGGGCCCTTGGAAAGCTGAATGGGAGCGAGGGGAGCACGAACTGAGGAGAGCAGAGCACTGAGAAGCTCATTGCAGTGGATGGGCAAGCCTGGGCAGGAGGATTACACCATCCGCTCAGTCCCCATCTCCAGCTATGATTCCAAGACCAAATTTATTTAAGCTTCTTAGCTACTCAAATCCTTCTCACATAGAACCCTCATTACACTAATTGGAAAGACAACCTGGCTATTACTTCTTTGCTGTAATTACAGGTCAGAATTGACTCCAGAGACTCCACATCAGAGCTGGGGTTCCCAGGGAACAGAGCTTCCCAAGGAGGGTGTACACAGGTGGCAGCAGCCAGCTCTGCAGGGGGCATTGGTCCCTTGCCCTCATTCCTCAGCAGCTTCCCGAGGCATTTCTAATGGGACTCAGTCTTCTCTGAGTTTGTTTTCTCTCTTAATCAAAACTCAGGGAGTCAGGCAGAGCTGGCACAGAGCAAGGGGAGCAAATTGGTGCCTGGATCTCAACATGACCCTTGCAGCAGGGGAGAAGGCACTGCAGCCACAGCACCTCCACTTCCCTAGCGGGGACATCAACCCTCCATCTTGGCTCTCCCAGTAACTACAGAGCAGGGCACGTTCATCACAAATCAAACTCATTAACCAAAGTAACACCAACAGCATTTAACTTTTTATACCAAGACTCCCAAATGAAGCCCTCCTGCCTGATGTGCAGACACGGCATCTGCTGCAGCTGCCCTTCCCACTGCCCATTGGTGTGGGTGTCCCACACTGGCTTGTATCCAAGCTAGTCACTAAGATGCAACCCCAGCCAGGAGGAGTTAAACACGGCAGCAGGGATGCAAGCATTTGTTTCAAACAGCCCCATCACATTGAGTGACGCTTGCTTCAAACCCAGCCACATCCTGCACAAGCCTCTCGCAAGGAAGTCTCGCAAGGAGTCTCATGTGGTCACAGACAGTGTGACACAGCCAAACTGTTTTTAAGCAGAGCATTCTCTTTCCCACACAGCAGCAGCACCCAAGCCATGCCTGCAGTCAGAGCATGGCAGCCAAGCCTGAAGCCGCTATGTCAAGTTCACCTACCACGACCACTCCATAGTGGATGTGCGCCAGGGTGAGGAAAGCAGTTAACACATAGAGGAGAAGCGTTTCGCTGTTGGGCGCAAACCCAGACACCACCACGAGCAGCACCACCGCTATGGGCAGCAGCATCCAGTTCAGAGGCTGGCAGCGTGTGCTGCTCATCTGACACACGATCAGTTGACACTGCAGGAAGAGAAAGCTGTCAGAGCTTGTGCCCGGTATTGACTCTGCAAGCCCAGAGTTGTCTGTCCAGAGGGCAGACAACAGTCACACATGTACATGTACCAATCGTCTGCACTTACAACTACCACCGTGCAGTTTCTGAGTTTCACATAAATTATCTTTCTTTGCATTAGAATTCCTGGGGAGGGACACAGAGCAAAGCCTTGTGGGGCAGGGAGGGAATAGGGAAACAGGCATCGAGGGCATCTTTGAAAGAAAAAGGAGTTCCCCTGAGCTGACCGAGCCTTGTCAACATTATCTGCACAATCCGCAGAAACTCATGCCGTGCAGCAGCATGAGCTGCTGGACCCAGGGCACGAATACACGAAGCTGCTCAGCCACATGTCTGCAGTGACAAGCACAGAAGCCTTTGTTAAGGTCTCAAACAAGCAGAGATGCAGTATGTGGCTAAACTGGATTCTGAAAAAACCTTTAGTCCCTCCCATTTTAAGTTTAGCCCAAATAAGGAAGCAGCAACTCCTTTTGTATTAGCAGTTTGTTATTCACAGCACAGAGGATGCACGAGTATATAAACACACTCCATTTAACTAATTCTCTAGTTTCTCAAGAGTGAGCACTGCAGCACAAAATTCACAGATGTCAAATCCTGTCTATTTTCCTGTTTGTTCTTTCAGTCATGGCAAAACAGAAAAGCTGTTAAGTTAATCTTCGCATCTTCTCCTTCTCCTCACATTTGAGCTGCGTCCCAAGCACCTTGGCAGGCTTCACACTCCTCAGGGGATAAACTGGAGCATAAAGCAAAAGCTGCTTACAGAAATGTTAGCAAAGGCTGTTCCAACCATGAAGTAGAAGAGCCTGGGCTGGACCTCCAGGATGTCTGTCGGGGACATGAAGACCCACGTGGTGCAGAGCAGGAATAGCAACACTGGAGATACCAGTGGCAGCATGATTTCATACACAGAGTGGTGCTTCAAGGTGTTGTTTTTATAGGCCCTGAAACACAAGCAAAGAAACCAAAAACAGAGTTGAGAAATAACTGGTCCCACCTTCAGCAGAGGGCTGCAAAATCTTACTGGCCATTCAGCTACTCAAAAGTGCAGGTGTCAATTAGAAACATGGTCAGGCGAGGAAGATGTACCTTCACCATTAACCCAAAACACTCCTGAGTTATGGAAGCACCTGGTTGTCTGGCTGTCTGGGTTGTGACCAGCAGAGTAAGACTACAAAAAGCTGGAGACCCTCCTGCAAGACCCTGCTGAGCAGGCTGCCAGCCCACCCTGCAAACTGGTGCATCAGAGTCACTTTGCTACTGAAGACACAGAACACCTAAAACTACTAAGGAAAACAGGTTACAAGAGGCTTTGAGGGCTCTTGCAAAGG
>NW_009940490.1:98949-120634 GCF_000696875.1 Nestor notabilis
GGATGGAGGAACTTACTTGTAGAAGTTATACAGGCTCATTGGCAGCGTCACAGTGAGTGCACAAGCTGGAAGAAAAAGAGCTGTGTTACTGCCCTGTGAGAGAGGGAAAACATTGCATGCACCTCATGAATGGGCAGGGGCTTGTGCTCTCACTTAAGGTGCTTGCAACAAAAATAGCTCAGAGGTGGCCCAAGAATAGCTTGGCACGTTTAAAAGTAGGTGCTCATAATTCTGGTCCAAGAGCTGTAATTACAAGTTAAGATCTGCTATAAATTAAAGACATTTCCATTTTTAAAAGTTACATTAATGAGTCCAGTATTATGTTTTAAACAGTCACAAAGTTTAATTAAAATACTATATTTAATGAGGCAAGTTCAAACTCCACAAGTGACATGGCTGTGGACAAAAGAGTTCTCAGTCTTCGTAATAAAGACAATTAGCTGTTTCTGCCACTGTGAGCAAGCATTTTCTCTTGCCACTGTGCAAAAAAGCTCTTGTTGTTTAACTTGACAAATGATACAGTCTAAATAACACTGAAAACTCTAGAGTCAATAGGAAACATCATCCACAACACTCAAATCCATGATAGTCTATCACAGCTCCTTCTGTACTTATCTAGCAGTATTTTAACAGAGCTTTAAATATTCCTGCTTTTAATAACCAACTCCTATCCAAGTACACAAACGCAGCCAATGGAGGCATTGTGCTCCAGTTTACATATAGGGAAAGTGCATTTATTATTCATATGTTAAGTTATACAGTTGCCAAAGGAAAGCTCAGGGCATCCATCTGATTAAGAAAAGTGCAAGCACTAGATTTAACACAATTCAAGACATTAACTTGAAATTGAGCAGATACAATTAACCCCTAAAGAAAGAGACGTAAACTATGAAAAATTAAACTGAGCAAGAACTTCTGAATAAGCCAAATTACATTAAGCAAGGACAGCTCTCCCTGGCTAAGCTTCTCTGCATTACCCTCCCCTTTGCAGAAGCTGGTTCTGACTGGCCACTGGAGAGAACGGCTGTGCTTTTATTTAATTGTACATTTCTAAATTCAATTTTCAGATGGGCAGATAGAAGGCAGGATCCCCAGACAGCAGACTGCTTTTCCCCACCTCCATGGCTGGAACATCCCTCCAACAGCAGCCCCAGGCTCCCATGCAATGTTTGGGCTCTGGCTTCTGAGACTCAGCCCCAGCAGCAAAGCAAGTGCTCAGCAAACAGCCCAAGTGCTGGGGGTCCCTGCCAGCTACCTGCAGTGGGTGCTGGGCTGCTTTTTGTGCCCCAAAACCCCATGGCTCTCACTGCTAAAAAGCCCTGCTTCCCCTGGGCAACACAAAGCCTGCAGCCCCGGTGCTTGGGCGACACGGCTGTTCGGAGGAGGCGTGTTTTCACACACTCGCAGGTCCCAGGCATGAGGGAGGCTCCTGTTCAGTACTCAGGGGCCGGTGCTGGGCTCCAGCTACTTCCCAGCACCCTGGCACAAGCAGCAGCAACAGCCCCCAGCTGCTCACAGCTGCCCACCGCACCACTCCAGGCAAGGAATCATTTTGTGTCTGTCCACACGTACCCCCAGCCTCAGGCAGGCAGCACCTGAGTTGATTCCCCAAGCAGCAATAGGCTCCTATACCCTCAGGATTGGCAGAAAATACATCCAAGACATGAGCAGAGCTCTGCTCCCTTGCTATTCCCGTCAACAGCAGACCCAGGCAGACTGGAGTTAACTTCACCAAAGAAACTATGCATAAGACAATACTTTGAAATCCTGGGAAAAGGCAGGCTGCAAGAACACCCTCAGTTAGTCACTTCAGTAACAGACCACAGGAGTTTTCATTACAGTAAACAGAACAGCAGCATTATCATATAATTAAGACACTGGGTTTCATTAAAAAGGTAGAGTTTAAAAGACAGGCTTCAACATGGAGTTTCTTACCAATAATCATTGCAGTGAATAGGTCTCTATATAAGAAATTAAACAGGAAAGGTGCATACCAGGCCTCAACTCCAACAATGGCTGTCACTATGTAGACAATTGAAATGGTCTGAAAGAAAGCACAGGACAAGCAGGCGTGAGCAACCAGAGAGGCAAGATTGGAAAGCAGCACAACACACATGATAGACAGAGTCAGGGAAAGGCAGCTTGAGAGGCACACTCTGTGCTACACTGTGTTCAGTCCTCCCCACCAGCAGGAGGAAGAAGAATAAATAAAAAAATCCACAAACACCTCATATTGTGAGAAGAAAAATAAATAAAAAAATCCACAAACACCTCATATTGTGAGACCAGTAGCTGAGCTGCTAAGAAGGATATAATCAGAAGCTGCTCCTCACAGCAGGAGCAAAGATGCCCTTGTGTAGCTTGAACTCATGAGATGCTTGAAGCATGAGAGGAAAGTTTTATACTGCAAGTTGCAGTGACCCTAGAGCATTTGATGGGGAACTCTCTCATCCATCTGCAGAAGCAGTTATAGGGAAAAAGTTAACAAGAGGTATTTCAGCTTTAACAGCAGCTCTGAAGCTGGGTGAAGCATGCCGCAGGGGAGCTTAGCCCTCCACCCCCTGCCTTTCTGCAACAGGCAGAGATCTGAAAGCATCTGAGGAAGAAGTTCTTCCCTGTGAGAGTGCTGAGGTGCTGGCACAGGTTGCCCAGAGAAGCTGGGGCTGCCCCATCCCTGGCAGTGTTCAAGGCCAGGTTGGACAGGGCTTGGAGCAACCTGCTCTACTGGAAGATGTCCCTGCCCATGGCAGGGGGTTGAAACCAGATGAGCTTTAAGGTGTCTTCCAACCTAAATCGTTCTTTGATTCTGCGATTCAGAAGGAGCTTCCTGCAGAGGTGTCCTTAATGATACAGACATGCCAACATATCAAAAGATCTCTCACTATCAGTCAGTCTCCCTATTGATTGCTCAGTTACCACACTACAGAGAGGCACACGCCAATTAACCCTGTTACAGTTTGGCACACATCCTGCCAGTGCCAAAAGGCACTCCAAACTTCTGACTTGAATTAACCCACACTGGCATAATGCGGGAAACTAAATAAAGCAATAATTTAGGTGGCCGAAACATGCATCTCAGGACAGCAGAAACAGAGGAAACACAAGGCAATATCCATTCTTCAAGCCCCATGTTTCGTAGAGAATCTATCTACAAAAGCTACTTAGAATAAAATCATAGAATGGCACAAACCTCCTTGGATTTAATGGTTTTGAGCAGTCGAACTCTAGTGCCACATGACCCCAGCTCACTAACACAACTATAGCTCAAGGGCATGCAAGCAGCCTTGGAAAGCTCTCCTCCTCCATAGGCCTGGAGACAGGCTGAAGATACCCACCTTGAGAGAAGCATTGCAATGACCAATTTACAAGATCTTGGAGCTGCACACATCCCTCACACACCTCAGTGGTCACTCTGGCACTGCAGAGATACTACGGGTTTACTGAGCTTATGCTGAAGCTGAGCAGCAGTGTGTACTTACCACCTGGCTGATGTCATATCCCCATGGCAGGAAGAGAATCCCTGTGTTATACTTCTCCCAGTGGGAGAGGATGAATGAAAACAAGACCACCCATAAGAGGAGGTAGAGAACGAAGACACTGACTCCCGTGGAGCCCCGTCCAAAGGTGGAGTAGACTGTCACGACAAAGTACACACATGCCCAGCTGTCCAGGCCATGATCAAAGAGCTCTCCCAGGGGCGTGCTGGAGTTGGTCCGGCGAGCCTGCTTCCCATCAACACCATCTGGGAAGAGAAGAAGAAGAAATGGGGAGTTTCACTGGACACCCCCAGGCAAAGCAATGGGCCAGTTTGCAGCCAACAACATGCATGCAGCCGGCATCTTCCACCCTCCAATAGGGAGCGTGCTCCCCACTCCCTTCTCTACCTGAGACTGACAAATGCATTAGCCTGACAAGATCATATTTATTTAAAGGAGACCAAAGACAGATTTTCACAATTTGTCATAAAGTTGGTTTCAGTATCCTCCTTTCACTCTGGAACAACTTCCTTCTACCCAGTTTGCAAAGCAGCTTCCAGAAACTACTCGAGCAGACCTAGCAGCAATTGGATCCGTGTGTGGCAGAAGCACAGAATCAAAAGTTTCTCAACAGGCTCAGATATAAGATGACACAGCCACAGCATGAACAGATGACAAACACAAAATCCCCACAATCAAATAGTCTTACCTAGAGTATAGGCAATGAAGTTGAGGAGACCGACAATGACCCACACTCCGTTTGGAACGTGCTGGTGATCAGGAGCTGCAGAGATCAAAGACCCACGTCAGGACAGCTCAGCACATACTTTCAATGGGATTAGTTTGACACAAGAGGCACAGTGACAAGGACTGGTAGCTCACCAAGACAAGGCACCTACACAACTCAAACAGTAAAACAGATGTTAGCTTTTCAGGACATGACAGCATGAGAAACCAGGTCACCAAGGACTTTGCTTCCCAGGACGTATTTGTCCTCTGTCCCCAGCTCCCCAGAGCCACAGGATCTAAGAACTGGCGATGGCAGCTAGCCAAATGCATGACTTGGAAGCGTGTGCAGATCAGACTCTCCTCAATCACTTGCTCACAGGGCATCAAGTAGAGCACCTCAGACATGGAGACACGCTGCCTGTGCAGAAACACTGCAGGATTCCTGCCCAGGATCCAGACTGCACCCTGCCAACTGAAACAGAGTTCCTCCTTAATAACACCTCCACCACCATTTTGGCAGATAGCCAGCTCAGCTGCCTGCCACTCAGGGAGCCCAAAGGTACATTTGAAAAAGAGGAGGAAGCAGCAAGGGTTCTTGGCGGCAGCCTCACAGGGACACATGGAGGAGGTCTCCCAGGGGAGCAACAATCCCATGAAATGCCACCTCCTATTTCCTTAAAACAGCATGATGGTGCCTTTCCAGTAGCAAATGGAGGGCATCACATCTACAAACCCATCCACAAGGAAGGAAGGCGGAAGGTTCTGGAGGCCTCACCAGCAAAATTAAAAGTTCTGTTTCCAAGTAGGACATGCATAACACATATGTAAAAGGTCCCAAAGCATGAGCTTCGCCAGCCTTTTGGCAGAGCCTGTTTCTGGATGTCTCAAGTCCTAAAGATTCTTATATTGAGCTTCCTTCTCTGAGCTACTGTCTGCTTTTCCTTCCATGGCTTGTGGGCCAAAACACAGTCCACACATTAGCTAACGGCCACTGACACCACCTGAGCTTTTGAGAGCCTGACTTACCGTAGTAAGCAGTATTTGTCTGCTACCAATAAAGGCAATCCAAAAAAACCAGTATTTTTCCCACTTAACTGTGTTTTGATAATTGGCCCAGTTTTAGAAGAACTAGATGGACTTGTCTGAGCAACCTAAACCAAACCTGACAGGGGCATAGGGAGAGGCGAACTAAGAGAGAGGAAGCTATTGGTAAATGGCTGAAAATGATCATGCTGTATTAATCTTCTCCTTGGTCAGCCCCATGAGGAAGGAGACACAACTGAACCTTTGGATTCACAATCAGAGGAACATGGGTACTGTTAAAAAGTTTAAAGCTGTGTATATCCTCATGCAGAACAGCAAAATCAAGAAAAAGGATTTTTCCTTTGTTAGTCTGAATGTGTGTTGTTATGTTTTTAAAAGGGCAATTAGCTGGGATGCAAAGAACAAGGTTCTACCTGCTGACATCATGGAAGCAGAGACTTTCCCACATTACCCCATAAGATTTAAAATAAGGGTGCTGGGTTATTGCCTGCTCTGTAGGGAGAGCCGATCCCTACTCAAGATTTAACTGTTTCCTCCTCCTTCCTTTGCCCACACACTGCCAGCCAGGCATATTCACCCAGCAGAGGGAAGTTGTCATAGACAGGTTTGGGTTGGAAGGAACCTTTAGATCATCCAGTTCCAACCTCCTGCCATGGGCAGGAACACCTTTCACTAGAGCAGGTTGCTCCAAGCCCCGTCCAACCTGGCCTTGAACACTGCCAGGGATGGGGCAGCCACAGCTTCTCTGGGCAACCTGTGCCAGGGCCTCACCACCCTCACAGGGAAGAACTTCTGCCTCAGATCTCATCTCAGTCTCCCCTCTGACAGTTTAAAGCCATTCCCTCTTGTCCTGTCCCTACAGGCAAAAGCCCATCTCCAGCTTTCTTGTGGGCCCCTTGAGGCACTGGAAGCTGCTCTAAGGTCTCTGTGGAGCCTTCTCTTCTCCAGGAGGAGCAAGCCTAGCCCTCGCAGCCTGTCTCCATAGCAGAGGTGCTCCAGCCCTCAGAGCATCTTCATGGCCTCCTCTGGACTCGCTCCAGCAGCTCCACATCCTTCTTGTGTTGGAGCCCTAGAGCTGGACGCAGGACTGCAGGGATGGGTCCCACAAGAGCAGAGAGGGGAGAATCCCCTCCCTTGAGCTGATGGGTTGATGCAGCCCAGCATATTCATATTTGGACAAGCCCTTGTCACGAAGCCCAGCAAGTTCAACCCCTCAACTCTGTCCCTCATCTGGCACAGGAATGACCTCTTGAGGAATGACCAGACTAAGAGGCCTTATCAACAAGCACCAGAGGTCACAGCAAAGGAGGTGACAGATTTCACTACTCAGATGCTTTGCATCCAAACATGATCATGCAGCCTTACCAGAAGCATAAAAGTCAGGGTCGAAGTATGCCATGAGGAAGAAGTTGAAGACAAGCAGCAGGAAGCCAGAAAACGTTATCAAATTTGGGGCCAGCCAGGTAGGGAAGATCTATGGGAAAGCAGCAAAAGAACACGTGACTCATTAAAACACATAATAGGGACCATGTGCTGTTCCCAGCCATGGCAAAGACCTGGTTACAATCATCTGGGCATTAGACAGCACTGCTTAGTTGCGTCTGGCATATCAGGGGGCAGGTGGAAGCTTTAGACTACAATGCAGTGAGCTCAGGGCAGGCTGGCAGGCAGCACCCTTTGTCATTAGTTGCACCACATACGAAGCAGGGCTTTTCAGCTGACAGTTTTACAGAGGGTGACTGGAGTTTTGCTGTCCCACTCAGGAGGAGGAGATCTCACCTTCACTATCGTGTTCCAGAAGGGATGCATGACGTACAGAGACAGGGGGTTGCTGTCCACGGCACTGTACTGTGAATGACAAGGGAAACCAAAAAATAATAGTCAGGGCTCCACCAACACTTGGGGGGGGAGGGGGGGAACCCAAACAAACCAAAAAAAAAGAAAAAAAGAAAAAAAAGGAAAAAAAAAAAGAAAAAAAAGAAAACCAAAACCAAGAAGAGATCCTGAACATTGAGCTTGCCATGAGGACACCTGCTTGGCACTGCAAGAACACTTGAGTCAAGGATGGAGCCCCACCAGGGATAGGGCTAAACAGAAACAGCACCCACCAGCTCCAGCAACACTGGACATAGCCCAACAGGAGCAGCTCTCAGGTGCACATTTCATGCCTGCACGCAGTGTCTGCCCTCTGCACTGAGCAGCCCCATGAAAAGAGCAGGTACCATGCCCACCATAACAGGTTTTGGAAGGCAGGAATCATAGAATCATGAAACAGTTTGGGTGAGAAGAGAACTTAAATCTCATCTAATTCCAACCCCCTGCATGGGCAGGGACACCTTCCACTAGACCAGGTTGCTCCAAGCCCCATCCAACTTGGCCTTGAACACTGCCAGGGATGGGGCAGCCCAAGCTTCTTCGTAAAGAACGTCTTCCTAATATCTAATCTAATTCTCCCCTCTGTCAGTTTAAAGCCACCCCCCCCCATCCTATCCCTACAGACCCTTGTCAAAAGCCCCTCTCCCGGTTTCTTGTCAGCGTCTTTAGGTACTGGAAGAGACTCAAGGACACACAATGTCCTCCGCAGCGCACGCTCCCACCAGAGCCCCACACCCTGATGACCACACCACAGGCCTGGTGGCAGTCCTCACAAGCTGAAGAAGCAGCAACAGTCCCATGGCCCCAAGCACCCACACCATGGGACCAACCCACCAAGGACAGGTTGGTGTGCTCTTGCGTGAGCCCTGTCCCACCAGGGACCTTCTCGGCTCAGCATCCAAAGGTACCATTGCAGAAGGGCGGGAGGAGACTTCCCCACCAACCATGGGAGCTGGGGCCACTCCTGCAGCGCCACTGGTCTGCAGGCTCATCAGCTTTCCCACCCCAGCACCCCTTTTGCCAAAGGCTGCAGGAGACAGTGATGAGTCCCCTTGGTGGGGTCCCCAAAACAGGAGACTATTCTCTGACAGACAGGATACTAACGGAGACACATTTCTGTGCTGATGGCTCCAAGTGACCCAGACACCATCACTGACTGACCCCAGAGGTCCTGCACAGTAGCTGGTGTGCTTCAGTCAAGGACTAAGCCCATTGAGATGGCAGCTATCACTATCTTGCCCATCTCCAGTCACTTGGAAGAGACTTTCTCCTCATGGAAAAAGAGTAGATATTTATGAGCAAGGTCTTCAACCCCCTCCCTTGTCCTGCAGATACTCCAAAACACCATGTACACCACCACACATCCACAAACATCTCAAAATTCCACACATCCCACCATAGTTGGGACACGGGCTCCTAGTCCCACTGGTGGAGGTGGGGACAGAGACTGGGGTCAGCAAGAGAGCAAAGTGATTGCAGCAGTACAGATTTCACCATTTGGTGGTAGGACCCATATCATTACTCTTTATTCAGTGAGGGTAAAGCAGCCCGAAGCAGTTGACCACTGACGTGGTGAAGGATCAGCATCTTCCTCCTTGCCTGTGTCCAGGCTGGGGAGCTGGAGTTCACATTTCCAAAGGAGGAAGATAGGTGGGTGAACGAACACCAGGAGGCCCATGGGTACCCCACACTGGACAGATCTCAGAGGGCTCCTCTCTTTTAGGGAAACAAGATTCTGGCAGAGACAGCTGCTGCCCTTGGGAAATCCCCTCATCCCATTGCTCTGAGATCATTTGAGGTGGTCAGGGTGTGTATGTTCTGAGAAGAAGAAAAACAGAAGTAAAAATCAAAGACCTAGGCAAGCCACAAAGCAGTTTCTACCTAGAAAGTTAAAATTTGACACGATTTGGCTCTCAAGAGCTCCACAAGCTCTTATCTGCTCTCCAGCTCACAGCCCGTTCCTAACAAAGATTACCACATCTAAAGTCCTCTTCCCCAAGTAACACTTTGATAAGAATCCCAAGAAAAATTCCATAGGCTATGAAACTCCTTGGCGGCAAGTGGGGCAGCTCCCATGTCCCCATGGCTGGGACAACCACAACGCAGCTCCTCAGCACTGGCACAAGTCTAACCCCAAGGTAATGAGCAGTGCTATGGAAAGCAAACAAAGCCTCCACTTCTCCTGCACCACCAGAGACATAACCTGTGCACTCCCCGAGATAAGGGGAGTGCGGCTGGCTAAAGGAAACCATCAGCAGAGAGCAGCTCTGTGTCCCACCTACCCCATGACCTTGAACTACCCACCAACCCTGAACCCACAGTTTGTTCTTCCCTCTGTGCTCCTCTCCCTGTCTAGAAACCCCATTTTCCCTGGAAGCAGTCTGTCTAGTTAAAAAGCTGGGAAGAGAGTGGTGGGAAAAGACAAAGCAACACCCCACAAGATTGCTGCCAGCAAGAGGAAGGTGCACTGGGTCTCCAAGGGACCTGAGCACACTGGCTAAGAGCTTACAACATTTGCTCCTAACTGGGTGAATTCCATCCTTGGCAAGCATTCCTATACCCCCACCAGCACTTCTCTGACCTTCCCATGATGGATCAGTCCATCTTGCTGGGGGTTAGCCAGCAAGCTAACCAGCATTTACGTCCCCATGCCAGCAAGTCTGTAGGATCTGCAGAGCAAGCAGCAACAACTTGATGCTGTATGGAGGCAAGGTTTAAGCCACCAGGAATTTCCATCCTGGCTTAATGCAATTTCAGGGGACAGAATTCCAAATGCTTTACAAGATAATAGGATTTGAACCACTGGTTAGGGGAGGAGAGCTGGAAACTGATTAAATCTCATTATCCCCAAAACAGCCTGGAACAAGAAAACAGATGCAAGCAGGGTTTGGAGAGCACCCCGGATTGTCTGTGCTTGGTTTGTAAGGTACCTTGGGGAAGCTTCTCCAGGCCCATGTCCCAGGAGCCTCTGCCCCCAAAGGCTGTGGATAACAGTCAATAAGCATCTTTTCCCCATGGTCACACACATTCCCACCCTGCATGCAGAACTCAAAGACCTGGAGTGACCCGTTTCTCAAGGGCAGCTGTTCTGCAGAGGTTTGCTGATACACCACCTCAGCTTCAACCAGTCTCCTGGGGGGACACTTCTTCACTGCTGAGCAAGGCAGGTGGGTGCCCTGCCAGCTCAGAGGATACCAACAGACCTAAGGGAGTGAGCTGGGGCTGGCACCAGGCTGCCTGCCACCCTAAGGGACAGCACTCCTGGGCAGCTAGGACACAGCTACCTGCCCAGGACAGCTGCCTGCCAGCATAGCAATGACCTGCCAGGCATCTTCTGCAACAAAGCTCAGCAACATCTGCCATATTCAGCTGCACCACAACTGCTTTTTGTCATCTGGTTTCTTTCCTGCAGACATTACTAAGATGGGGATGCTAGCAACAGGCAAAGGAGGAGGGACAGGCAACAACAGGTGACACAGGCCTGGTCATCACCTCCTCTGGGTGCAGGGCCTCTGTGTGGTTAGAGCTGGAAGCAAAACAAGCTGTGGAGATGTTTCACTTGCAGCTCACTCCTCTGGCCACTCGCCTTGTATCACACACCGTGGGGAGAAAGCAGGAGATGCCACACCAGTGACGGAGTTTCCTCATTCCTGTGTCAGCCCTCCAGGGCCAATGTTTCTGGAGACTGACATTCCCTCACTGGGAATGCAGTCTCAATCTGCCAGTTCACACACACTTGCACCTTGGAGCAAAGCTGCGGAAGGAGTCCAACAGCCCTCAACAGCCCCAAGCTAAGGACTGGGGCTCATACACCCGCAGAGCTGGTCTCACACTTAGCTGCTGCAGTTGCTCTGATGAAACACTCTCAAGGCCACAAACACAGCAGTGTCTTAGCTCACCACACACAGCACCAGCTCTGTCATTCACCCACTTCATCCTCTCCACCAATTAGCATCACCTTTTCCATTTTGGATCTCTACATGTTGGTCTAGTGACTCACACATGTGACTATTATCCTTCTCTAAGTCATTTTTATATCACTACCAATGACTACCTCCAGCTAGGACTCTGATTTCTCCCTCATTTTCAGGAGGAGAAGGTCAAAGGAAAAGTGTGAGTGCACAGAATGCATTTCATATCCTTCAGAGCCCCCTTGTCAAAGCAGACAGGCATTTGTAACAGGCCCCGCTCTAAAACAGCCCTGTGTATGCAGACACCACTTCTCATGCAACTGCAGGAAGAAGCCAACCCAGCCCAGACGGTCCCATCAAGAAAAGAGCAAAGCCAACTTTGCAGAAATAATCTTGTCTCTTGCACTGTGAAGCCGCAGCCTCCCCTGTGCCTTGTCCATGCCAGGACAGCCACAGGGTGGCTCAGCCCCCTGCTTGCTCCATCTGACTGGCATTGATACGGGATTTAGAGACATGAATGGCTCATACAGCTTAAAAACAACATTCATCATGCAAACAGGCAGTTTCTGAAAGATCCAATTACACATCCAAAGAGGGGAAAAAAAAAACCCCACAGATTTATAGCCCAGATTCTACTAATAGGCTTCCTGTCCAGAAAAACAATTGCACTATTAAGTAATCTGGTTACCCAGAGCTAACAGCAAAGCAAACACAGTCGCATGGGTGCCCTGGGCACACCAGTGTCAGACACCTGAACACATGCAGGGTAGGCTGGGGGAGGACAGCGCTGGTGGCACAGGCACCCATGCTGGGAGCAGCAAGCAAAGGTGGATTTGCACATCCCATTTTGCTCTCAGGCACTCTGGCAAGGCCCATGGCAGCCTGTGTTTCACTGCTTGGCACCAGCAGCAGGAGCAGGGCAGAGGGAGTCTCAGCAGAGCAGCTCCATCAAGTCCATAGGGCTGTTTCCTATACATCTCCTGAAGTACAAGAGGGTACAAAGTTAAGAATCTTCTCCCATCAGGCTCATGATAAGCCAAGAGGTAGTGAACTCGACAAACCCCAGCAAACGTAACTGAAGAGAGCTCTGTCAGCGCAAACAAGCCACATTTGCACTATGCCCACAGGCTGCTGATGCACAAGAAGTCACACTGGGCTTTAATGGTACTTATTAACTCAATTCCTGTTTATCTTTGAGGTCACTTCTCAGCTGGCGTAAGAGCAGAGCACGTTGGCAGTCGTAAACGTGTGATGACCACGTGACGACAGGTTTAGCTCCCACCATGAGCAGCAGGCAGCAAATAGCAGGAAGAGCCCTGCAGTGGGGAGGGACTGTCCCAGCAGACACTGCCCACAGTGCAAGCTTCAACACCAGCATCAGTTCCCTCCTCCTGCCTGGTTTTCACCACACAGGTTTTGGACATCTAGAAATTAAAGATCCTTCAAAAACAAAGTATGCAAGGGTCCCAGCAAGGTCAAGAGCCCCTCTTTGCCAAGAGGAACTACCACAATGAGCAGAAAACTCTTTCCTGCTCCCCAAGCCCCATGGGTTGTGCAAATTCATTGGGAAAACCAGATTTACGCCCTGCCAATACACTCTCACATTCAGAACCTCAGCTCTCCCTACACCAGCTGGGAGATATCCCTGCCTTCTGCAAACACGGACAAAGGACCACTCCTCCAGCAAAGTCAATGGTGATGAGCACTGGGGAGAAGCTCACACTCCGCTGCAGCTCAGGGGGCAGAAGTGTTTAGGACCACTGGTGTGGTGGCTGGTGAATGTGTCACAATGGCCCCACTCTGGCAGAAGGATCAGCTTCAGGGAGAGCAAAGCTCATCAGAACCACAGCTACAAGAGCTGGGATAGAACTGCAGAGGGACAAATCAAACATGCATGAATTCAAAGCATCAGCACATCTCCACTCAGCCTAACCCAGACCCGGGCCCTCCATGCACCAGACTCATAGAATCACAGAATGGTTTGGGTTGGAAGAGACCTTAAAGCTCATCTAGTGCCAACCCCTTCCACTAGACCAGGTTGCTCAAAGCCTCAACCAGCCTGGCCTTGAACACAGCCAGGGATGGGGCATCACTGTGCTGGGGGAAGTGGAGGGGAAATTATTTCCCCGTGGATATTTCCCCCTGCTTTAGTGAGCAGCCTGCCAATATCGGCTGGATCCAGGAGCTCTCTCTTTTTGGGAGCATTAAATATCCATGAATATGGGTCACCACTGCTTCCACTACAGTTCGAGGTGATCAGCTGCAGAAAGGATGCACAGATGGTGAAGACAGGAGTGGGAAAGATGAACCTTCAGTGGCCCGAGGCAGGGATGGATTTAGAACCTCTGAAGCGGGAACGGAGGGATCAGAGCAGTGACTCTGGGGAGGAAGAAAAGCCAGAAGCAGAAAAGCACAAACAGGAAACCTGTTAGAATAACACTGTGACAGCCAAAAGACTTTCCTACTGCTGACAGAGCTGGTTTGGGCTTTGAAAAAGGTGGCTGAAGAACCTGAGAGGAGGATCAGACTACTTTTGCAAGCCTGTTCCTGGTGCCCAAGGAGAAGAGAAGGGACCAGGGTGAGCATGATAGCGCAGCCTGGGCAAGAGGGCAGAGAAGGCAGCAGGCTCCAGGCTGGGCTGCCCCTCACAGGCGCTGTGAGCCACTGGGGAGCTGCAGACACTCACAGGAGCACAGCCTCAGTCTGCTCTACAGAGAACAAGGACAGGCAGGACTAGGCAGAACCCAGAAACAAGCTGGGTTTGATGCCAACCCACCAACCAGGAGAACACACGAGTCAGTTCAAGAAAAGAGAATTTGTTACAGTGCCTAGAAAAAGAAATCAAGTTAAACTTTTAAGTATACCTCTATCACAGGAAAACACAAGCCCACACACATCAGGAGATGATTACAGATGAAACAAAACACTGCAGGGAAAGAGGAGGAAGACTACCTTCAAGTTTCGACAGAACCTGTATGAAAGGCACAAATAAAATGTTTTATTCCAAAGCACATAGCCCTCTAACACGTAACACACTGCTTCTCCACATCCCTTGTCCCGCTTCTCCACAAAGAGGAAATTCACAATTAGCATTAAAAAAGATGTGTTACTTTGTAAGCCCTGGCATCCTGCTTTATGCAAGACTTGAAGCACAGCAAGTCAGGCCAATTATGCAGCCCTAATAACACGGCCATTTTCTGAGCCTGCTACGGGATACTTTCATTTCCACAATGCACTCCAGTTCTCTTCCAAACACTTCCAACAGCCAAATACTTGTTGCTAATTAGCAGAGAGTGACTTTTAGGATAGAGTTTATCATAGACAAGATGCAACACGCACCGATAAACACTGCAGCAAACTTTCAGTGCAATTGAAGAGACACAAGAGGGACTGACAAGCAGCCTATGCTATTTTTAAATGACTGCTCTGCACATCTTGCAACACTGGGAGAGCACTGAAGGCAAGAGCTGTGACACGGCCCTCCTCTGCACGCCCTGCTTCCTACTCCTCCATTGCACTCACATCCAGAGAACGGTCCTCAGCTTTAACAATGTCACCAACCACCAGCTCTGGACAGCAATCTTCTATTTCAAGTGGGATAAAGGATGCAGAGGGATACGGGCAGCAGTCAGCTGGGCAGAGCAGGAGTTGCATCCTTTACCTGTACAGCAAGAGAAGAGCCAGAAGGGCTTGTGCTGCAGGACAGGACAAGGAATCCACTACCTGAACCCCTCATACACACAAGCCGCCTAATTTAGGCCTTTAGGAGCAGAGACTGTAGTAAGAAACCCACACAAACAGCGGTGCAGAGCCAAAGACTGCTCCCCTCACCAGAAGGAAACACAGAGAGGTGGTTTGCAGCAGCACAAGCCTCACCCTGTGAGAATGGTTTGGGCTGGAAGGGACTTTAAAGCTCATCTAGTTCCAACCCCCTGCCACGGGCAGGGACACCTTCCACTAGACCAGGTTGCTCCAAGCCCCATCCAGCCTGGAACCGAGGCAGCCCTGGCCTGATAGTCCAGCTGTTTGGCATCCAATACGGCCAAGTGGTATGACCCCGTGCGAGCCATCTTCTTACACAAAAACCCACAGAGGTTTGAAGTTCCTTCTAGGAAACCCTCCAGGACTCATTGTGGACTGAAACAGCAATAGGTCCCTGACCACAAAGGGCTTCAATCACTGCCACTGTGTGGCTGAAATCAGAGAGTCTGGAGATCCCCCACCAAAACACAGTTCAAAATCTTTGATACCCCATGGAGCAACTGCCACCACTCAGGAACCAGACCTGCAGTAGCAGCAAACAGCACCCTGAGGGGCCAGCAGCAGTATCAGGACTGTTCAAGATGAAGAGACACACTCAGACTAGGTCCCAGGAGCAGAACTAGCTCATCACTCATCAAAACCTCGCAATACATGTCAGAAGTGTCTTAGGATGCAGGATAAACCCTTTACCCTCCCCTCACTGCTTTAGCACAGAGCAAAAGCTCAGCCAAGGCTCATGAGCCAAGTCCTTTCCAGTTAACCTACAAGCACTGCCACTGTCTCCTCCAACCACAGCTGCTGGCCAGGTTTCAGACCACGAGAGCTGTAAGGTACACACTAAGCTAAGCAGACATTCAAAACCCTGAATTCAACTGCAGAAACGGAAAAGAAAACCACCTCTAGCTTTTACAGCTGCTCATCTTAGAGGGCATGGAATCAAGGAGGACTTCCTGCACCTTGGGAAGCATGTGCTGTTAAAAGGCAGACACAGTCTCAGAGTAATTAGAAGAACCCTTGGGGAAGGACTTAAGTGAATAATGGGGCTCAAAGGCTTCCCCTCCTTCACACCCTTCCTGCTAAGGACCCTGCAGGAGAAGACGAGCTGTTTGTCTGGGGGTGAGAAAGACCAGCCTTTTAATCACCATGGCCTCAGGCCTCACATCGCTAGCATCAAAAACCTTTCCTTTCTGCTGCTCTCACTACCTGTTTTGTTGTTGTTCCACTGGTCTGAGCTGCTACTGGCACACACCGGTGTCTGCTCTGCAGAGCAAACCCTGCCGAGATCTCTTTAGGGCTTGTATTTCCAGAGCAGCCTGTAAAAGCCTGCCAATGACAGCTTCCAGCCATCTGTAGCCCTGCTCTGCATGGCACTTGAAGTCTGAAGGCAAGAGGATTTCTTTAGGCTGCCTGAGGAGAAGAGCACCCTATTCTTCAGAGCAGAGAGGACACCAGCAGTTCTGCATCATGCTGTTTGCTTAAGGGAGCTACAGAAATTGTTCAGTCAAGAGCCAAAGTGTGATACACAACTCGTGGATCTGCAGTGCCTGGCAAGGCTGGTGCTGGCTCAGGCTGATGACAGCCCAGGAGATATGGGGCTCCCAGATGGAAGAAGGGTGAAGAAAAGGGAGAAGAGCACCCAAGAGGAAAGTACTTTCCACAATAAGAAGTCCTTTAGATGCCTAGCCCTTTGGTGCATCCACTGCACCAGGTCTCCCAAGCTAAGGCCTCACTGACACAGCAGGACAACTGTGCCAACATACTGCAAATCCAGTCTGCTGTAGTGCCCCTGACGTGGGGAGTGGTGTACATCAAGGAGTGCGTAATCCACACTGCCATCAGCCCCAGGGTGCCCAGGCCTGTGCTGTGTTGCACAGATCCCTCAGACACAGGATAAGCTCAGCCAGCTTGTTGCAGCAGAGGAGCTTGTGGGCAGCTCCCACTTGGTATCAGTAACTGGGCCACCTGCCTGTCCTTGCCTTTACCCAGGAGTGCAGCAAGAAGCTCTCATGGGAACATTCTTTCCATCTGACACTGGAAATGAGGAATAGAGTTGTTTTCCTGTAAGAAAATCCTGTAATAGCTCAAATGATCAAGATGTGGGGTCCAGGGAGACCTTAGAGCAGCTTCCAGTGCCCAAGGGGGCCAACAAGAAAGCTGGACAGGGGCTTTTGACGAGGGCCTGTAGTGACAGAACAAGGGGGAATGGCTTTAAACTGGCAGAGGGGAGACTGAGATGAGATCTTCAGCAGTTCTTCCCTGTGAGGTTGATGAGGCCCTGGCACAGGTTGCCCAGAGAAGCTGTGGCTGCCCCATCCCTGGCAGTGTTCAAGGCCAGGTTGGACGGGGCTTGGAGCAACCTGTTCTAACGGAAGGTGTCCCTGCCCATGGCAGGGGGGGGGGGCTGGAGGATCTTTAACGTGCCTTCCAACCCAAACCGTTCTGTGATTCTATCAAACATCTTCTACAGACAGGGTCTGCCCAGCACACTGCACATGGATCAGAGGCCCATTTGATGCTACACCACCTGAGGTTCCCACCATCTAAAAGGGTTGCAAGATTATCTCTACTATTTTCTCCTTATAGAATTAGCTCTAATAAATGGCATTTTACATGCCACCTTCCAGAGTCTCAGTATCTTTCTTGTTGGGATAACAGACCAGTGCCTCCTGATGTTATGTATGAACCCCCTTTCACGTTCTCAGCCACACAGCTATGATCCACATCAGATGCCTCTTCCACCCTCAGGAACATGCAGCTGGAGAAAAGATCTCGTTTCCCAAGGCAAGAGATGTCACCCCTCACTGCTGCAGCCATCCTGCAGTGCTACTTTGGGCAGCTCTACACCAGCCACCTTGGCAGGAGAGCAAGGCTGGGATGCACTGAGGTACTCCCCTCTGTGCTGGCAGAACCCAACCAACTCACACGAGGTTGCTGGGCAAACCCACAGCAAAGTGCAGGTCACTGCAGAGAGGAGCTGGGCTGAGCAGTCAGGATGCTTTTTCTAGCACTTGAGCACTGCTAGCTGCTCCCAAGCCTCAGCCCAGCAGGCATGTGGCAGCAGACACCACGAGGACTTCATTCTACTGCCCACACAGGTAATGAGGCAAAGAACCTCTTCACAAAAGCCACCAGCCTCTCCCATGCCACTGCAGGTTGTGTGTTACCCGTGGGCTGCCATCACCAGCTGCTGCTCAGAAGAGAGGACATAGAAATGGAAGGATTTTAGGGTGCAGAAGTTTTGTTATAAAAGGCACTTCCCAAGACCAAATTTGTTTTCCTTTTACTGAACTCATACTTGCTCCCAAAGCTTCAGAGGCGAGGTTCCAGCCTGTCCCACCTTTGGACCCAAACACGTGGCATTGCCTTCCCTCTCATGTCCCTCCCATCAACACGTAAGGAGCGGCACTCCCGCATCCTCCTTCACCAGCATTTCCCCAAAACCATTACTCCTGGGGATAACACATATCCTTAGGGAAAGCCCAAGGTCCAGGTGGCATCACAACAGAGGCTCATACCTGCACTTCCACCCAGCTCACACAGTGATGAAAGCACACAGGCAGAGACCACTTACACAGCTGGAGCCTCATACACAGCAGTCATTCAAGTACTTTCCCTGCTCATACATGAGCTGGATGAAAGAGCCACAGAGCAACCACACATCTGGCTGCAAGACATGCCCTAGGAAAAGTCATCAGTGACTCCATCACACCAGAAGACACCAGTACAGCACAGGACACCACAGGGTAAAACTGAATAAAACAGAATCGCAAGCAGCTCAGACAGCACTGGGCAAGGAAAGGCTACAGAAAACGCAGGGAACACGGCTGGAATACAAAAAGGCAGTGACAAACCACCACAGCTATCTGTAACTAAGAGGACAAGAGAAGTTGCAGCACTCTGCCCTCGCTTGCAGTCAAGTAGCTTTTGGCACTGTGGCAGCTGCAAGTGCAGCCTCCTGACCTGCTGAAGGCAGCCACAAGAGTCACGGCACTGCAGAAAGCAATATGCAGCTCATCAAAACACACAAGCAGAAGTAATAGAAGTGCTGCATGCGACACACAAAGCTATTCCTCCCCTCTCCGCTGCACTGGTGAGGCTCCAGCTCATGCGCTGCATCCAGCTCTGGGCACCACGCTTGGGAAAGGCAGAGACAACTTGCACAAGGGAAAGTTGTTTGGGTTGCTCTGTGAAAAGAGGACTGGGAAGAAGCCTGGAGGGAAGAAAGGGATATGTCTTTCTCCTAGAGAAAGCAAAGTAGGAGCAGACACCTCTCTGAATGTTCCAGATGGTCCCACTTTCCCCTCTCCCCATAAATTTATAGAAGGAGGTTGCCCAGAAGCCTGTCAGAAAGCGATTTCCAGATGGGTAAGCAGCAGATCATGACCTCTGGCATCCAACTGCAAGGTTTACCCTCTGAAATCGCAGTGCCTGGCTGCATCTTTCTCGGCAGAAAACATTCAGTACTTAACAGAGCGTCTGGTTTTGGCAGAGGACATTCAATACTCAACAACAGCAGAGCACCTGATTTGCTTTTCTTTGGAAGGTCAACACATGCATCCTGCTCTACAGCCTCAAAACAAGAACTTTATTTTTGATACTAAAACCTCTGCCCTGCCAGAAGCATCAACCATCTACACGAGCCTGACAAGCCAGAGGGAAGCACTGGAGCAGACGCACTTTGGATTTGTCCAGCACTCTGACTGCCACATACAGCATCTCCTCAGGGGAAGCCTTGCCATGCTGCTGCCAGGCAGGGCTGTAACACATTAGTGACAAAAGATGTTCGGGCAGAGAAATCCTTCCTTCCCATTTTAGGTTTGCTTAAATTGTCTCCATCGGTACACGTGCTACACCCAAATCACAATCTCCTACTGAGGAAATGTCAGAGGTACGATTAAACACAGCACTTTCTGCTGTGCTGTGGAGCAGCAGCAGGAGCTCTTCAGCATCCTGTCAAGAGCAGCTAAAGGACAGCTCCCCCTACACTCCACGACCCGCAGCACTGAGCCAGCTGGTGACAGGAAGGGTGTACACCTGCCTCTCCCCCAGCCAGGAGATATGTGCATGCTGCAAAGCTAAAACTATCTGGATTCCTGACTCGCCGCTTCCCATATGTGCTCCTGGCAGCAATGGTGGGAGTAAACCAGCCAGGGCTGGAGAAAGTTGTGGATCATCTTGCATGAAGCTCTTCTGCTCCTTCTGTATCAGCTCCAGGGATACTAGCTCCTCTCTGAGGACACGTTCCTTCCCTTGGACGTTTGTTGCCTCCTCCACATGCCCCCCAGTCTGCTTGCTCTTCTCCAAATCTATCGTGTGCAGGCTGGAAAGCCTCTGCCAGGCACAGCTTAAAGGCTAAGGCAGTCAAAGGCTGCAGAGCTGTCGGCAGCAGGAACTGAAGGAGCCCTCCTGCAAGAGGGTTTGGTTCTGACCACGCATCGCTATTCTGGCTGGTCCAACTTACGAGGAATCACTCATCCTAGCTCAAAGGCTTCCAGCTATGCTGGCTCCAAGTACAAATTCAAGTTAAACAACATGAGACACCTCCTCAGGTGACCTGGTGCTGCTGCTACACACTGACACGTGCTACACCCAAATCACAATTTCCTACTGAGGAAGTTGCTCTTCGCTGGGAGGGAAGATGCTGATTCTGTGACAAGCCTCAATGCCTATAGCAAGGCTGGAAAACACAACCCAGTATCAGAGATTTGGGCCTGGATGAGCTGTTTTCTCAAGGCTAAAATAGCAAAGAAAAAAAAGCTCCCCAAGCAAACAACACACAGGAGGGCAGCACTGCAGAGACCAACCAGGGCTTCACTATCCTCCACAGCAGTCTGGCATGTCAGCACTGACTGCTCTTCTCCATACCGTTTATTGCCATCTCCAGCAAAGCACTTTAGCCTGCAGGTGCTCACACTGCCCTGAGGAGCATGTAAGACAAACCCCCAGCACAAGACAGAATGATGCTCTTTAAGCACCAAGCGTGAACCTGCACACTCTTATCAAAGTCCCTGCTGACTCAGTAAAACCACAATCTCTCGAACAAAGCTACTTCTGCCAGTAAGACTGCACTCCTGCCCTCAGGACACACACAGCTTTCTTGGCCTCTGCCCATCTATTCAACTGTGCCAGGCTGGGAGTGGTACCTCCCCATCATCCATCGGAGGGATACCTGCTTACACATTTCAGCCCTATGCTATCCTAAACCAAGGCCAGTAAACACAACACCAGTGCATAACAGGTGACAGCAAGCAGCCAGTGCTGCCTACACTGTGCTTCATGTGCAAGAGGGGACCTTTCTCATCTGCCTGGTCTGCATTCAAGATTCATAGATTTAACTGCAACAGCATTTCATCAGAAGCACCTTCAGAAAAGCCATGGAAGCTGGTCTGTGGTGCCTGCTACACAAATGAGAAGGTTGCTGCAGTTGTCTGGACCCTCCCAAGTTCAACTGCCAGCACTACCTGTAAAGGGTGGAGACCCACTTCTCACCACACAGGTACTGAGAGGGAAGGCAACACCACAAACCCCTCCACGCACTGCTGGAAATAGGCTGAACATGCAACAGTCTCCCTTTTGAAGCAAAAGCATTGATTTCACAGGAGCAAAATGAGTTACTTTGCAAGGTCTGGCTCAAAGCTGAGTGTGTTTTACTTAACTTTTTCTAGCACCCACACAAAACTGCCATCTTTCACTGTCTTTGTAAACACAGAGTTCACTGACAAATCCCCATACATTCAGTCTTCCACAAGGAATCTCATGCAACCTGTCACATTGGTCAAACTCGCTCTACCAAGTCCATTTATCTCCACCTCATCAGCACTGAGCCTGCAAAAGGAGATTGTGAGGAAGCCCTGACCACTCCTGCCCCCCCCCCCCCCCCCCCTCCTC
>NW_009940490.1:120665-121181 GCF_000696875.1 Nestor notabilis
GCTCCAGGGGGAGCTTCACTCCTCAGATGTCTCAGATTTATCCAAACTTAAAGGACACCCCCGTGAACCACCCTGGAAGGACGACTGCAACATGGCCCAATGTGATGGATCCTAGAACAAGAGCAAAGCAAAGGAGACGGTGAGGTGAAACCTTTTAGCTTCACTGTTGATCTGGGAGAGGAAAAAAAAAAAAATACAACAAACACCCTCCCCTCCACATAAACACAATGTTCCCCTGTGTTAAGGATGCCACATATTTTGGCCCCAGAGCAGCCTCTAGGGATTTAAACTGCCATGACAGAGTCCATCAGCACTTCAGAGGCTTCCATCAAAGACTGCACACATGGCATGCTCACACGAAGAGACAGGGATAATGCCTGACACATTTTTGTTGGTCTGACCACACACATAGCAGCCACAGCACAGGAGCAACATGGTCCCGAGCTAAACATGGGGTCCCGCATGCACTCACACCCCCCTCGTGGCAGGGGTGGCCACAGTGCAACCTGGCAAGGC
>NW_009940490.1:121258-121933 GCF_000696875.1 Nestor notabilis
CAGTGCCACTCAAAATCACACCCATATAGGGCCCAGCAATGCCCCTCACTCCCAGGCTCAGGCGAGGGAGGAGAGCACACACACTGAATGTGCTCACACCACACTTGGTAACGTCATGCTGTGCTGTACTTGGACATGAAGGTGTGTCCCCACTCCAGGAGCATGGCTAGGGGAGCACAGCTGGCATGCAGTCACACTGCCACTGCCCCACACTCTCACACCCATATAGGGCCCAGCAATGCCCCTCACTCCCAGGCTCAGGCGAGGGAGGAGAGCACACACACTGAATGTGCTCACACCACACTTGGTAACGTCATGCTGTGCTGTACTTGGACATGAAGGTGTGTCCCCACTCCAGGAGCATGGCTAGGGGAGCACAGCTGGCATGCAGTCACACTGCCACTGCCCCACACTCTGCTGTCCCCACTGCTGGGCACACAGCCTGTCCTCCCCAGGGGGCAAACAGCCTAGGGGTGTCCACCTGGAGCACAGACATGCTCACAGCGCACTGTGCTGGACGTTGTACCCTGCAGCACCGCACGTGGCATCCTTGTTCTGGGAAACAGGCAGTGGGGTGCCCCATTTGCAGGCAGACACCCCTCGGCTCACTGCAGGGCACACGACGGCCCCCCTTTCCGCTCCAGCAAGGAGGGGATCCCATGTCTCACACGGCCA
>NW_009940491.1:0-284 GCF_000696875.1 Nestor notabilis
ACAGCCCGAGGAACACGGGGGGAAACGGCAATGGGAGGGCGGGATGGGTGATGCCGCCCATCGCTGCTCCTCAGTACACTGTGGGAACAGGCGCAGACATCCTGCCGCTGTTAAAAACACAGGTTTTTAAAAGTCATTCATTAATAACTTGTAACAGTCTTCCAGTATCTAAAGGGGTGACAAGAAAGCGGGAGAGGGGCTTTGGACAAGGGATGTAGGGACAGGACATGGGGAATGGCTTCAACCTGCCAGAGGGGAGAGGGAGATGAGCTCTGGGGCAGAAG
>NW_009940491.1:363-35992 GCF_000696875.1 Nestor notabilis
GGGCTTGGAGCAACCTGCTCTAGTGGAAGGTGTCCCTGCCCGGGGCAGGGGTTGGAGCTGGAGGAGCTTTAACGTCCCTCCAACACAAACCAGTCTGTGATTCTATGAAAACAAAAGGGTTATTTTAAAAGCACTCCAAGCATCTAGCAAAACGGTCACAGGACTGCACTCTGCTGAAGACACAATGTTCTTGTTTGTAAGATTGACTTGGCACTCGATGACGTTAAACCTCCACTTGAGCACGGTGCTGGGAATCAGGACTTGACGATAAAGTGTGTCATGGCCCAGGCTCCTGCAGGGCAGGCAGGGCTTGTGCTCTGACCTCGACCAGACTGGCTGGCTTCTGGGGCTGTGCTGGCAAACTGGGAGAGGGATAGTCAGTAAAACCTACTCTCAGGCCCTGAATTACGCAGCAGCATTGCAAATCACAGTGGCAGGTTGTTCACAAAGAGTTAGGTCCAAGCTGAGCAGATCCAGGTTCTCACCAGCTCTCTGGCACACCAAGTACCTAGATCTTCTATTAGTGCCTGGTCTCAGCCCACATCCCTGCCCCATGTCCCATACTACAGACTCTTCCACCTGTGTTTCCAGGAAGTTTAATTTGCCTTGATCTTCTCTGGTGCCTCTAAGTGGCAGTCTAGTATCAGTAGTATATTACTTATCTTTGCTCTGACAAATAAACTTGGTCTTTGCAAGCAGAATTTTGAACATAAGGACACTTGATATCACTATTAGCCACAATATCATTGTATAATTGTTTTTCTAACAATATGTGGTGATCTGTCATCTGTCAAGAATGTGTGGCCCATGAATATGTTACGCACAGCACGTTACTCATCTAGCTGTCATGTGCAGAAATGTTACACCCAGTTTCCACCAGAAAGCCAAACCCTTCTCCAAAATGATGCTTGGATCTTCTCCCAGGGCTGCTCATGACATGGCTGAGATGCTCCCAACTACATGCAGATGTGTAGATCTGAACCACTGCACGAGAACTGTGCATCTTAGAGGCTAAACATGGGCTCCTTCAGTACTGAAATGGCACCTGAAACTTCAATGTCAATTTGCAGGATAAGAAAAAAGAAGAGATATGCAACTGGTTAACTGGAACTGGTTAACTGTCTTTTATAAAACACTAATTCAACCCAGCCAGCCATGATCAGATGTTGTACTGGCACATATCTGCAGCCATTGTTCTTATGCACAAACCCTGCAGCTCTAGCTAAAGATTTAGTAGTTCCCCAGCCCTTGGGGTGTTTTTGTAGAGCTGAGGGCTCGCAGAGAGCACAGGGCACTGCCTGGAGCCCATCCCCTTGCCACAGGATGGGGGCATCCAAGCAGTTACTGAGATATTTTGCAAATCCTGTTACTCTGGAAGATTCACCCAGACTCTTTTATGGAAGCTTTGAGACCTAAATATGAAGAGCAAGGTAGCCAGGCTGGCAATACAAATGAACAGGTTGTTCTAGGCCTCTCTGCTCTGATCTTGGACTGCCTGGATTCCCAAACGCTCCCTGCTATGAATGGGATATGGCTTTTCTGTGGCCCTTGCACAGAGCAAGCCATGGTGGTTTTGCATCACCCTGCATTCCATCCTGCCCAGGGAACACCTCCTGGAGGGCTGCTCTAGTGATGCCTCAAGTGTTTCAGTGCTTTGAGCTATCCATTCCCTGCTGCAATTCAAGGTGCTGTGTGTGTGCTAACGCTTCAAGTTAGTTAAAATGACACATTCACCAACTTCCCCCACTGCAGTAATAAAACCAGCTACTCTAGTTACTACTTGCCTATCTTTCATGCTTTGCTCTGTTTTTCATTTGCTGCCAAGAATTTGCTTTACCTGGGTTGGAAAATAGTGGCACAGTTCAGGCAGCTTCACTGCAAAATCAGGAATCTTCAAGTGAAATCAAGATCTGCAAATGTCAGGGGCACATGAAGGAAGCAATCTCAGCTGTCACTGAAAGGAGGGTTTATTTCAGGAAGCCTTTCATTTAATTTTATATCACCAAATAATTTCTTCCTTCTCTTCCTTTCTTTTAATGCTCAGGTGCTGTTTAACAGGGCTGTTGCTGGTGATCAGTCTGGACCCTGTTCTTCTCTGCCCCAAACAGGAGCAGGAGATATAGTTAAATTCTAATCAGAGATTAACTCGCTGTACATAAACCCCGCATCAAAACCACAGTAGTGAGGTTATGTTCCAGATCAGAGCTGGAGAGAATTTGGGTGACTAAGGTCTGTTCACATTTTAAATGCACTAAGGATGTCATATTACTCCTGGGTCTTTTACTTCACAGTTGAAAGAACAGTATATTTGCAAATTATCAGACTGCTGAAGTAAAACTTTTACCTAAACTCAGCATTTCAAAACGTGTGAAGAGTCACTACAAAGTCCGTGGCTTCGAAACTGAAGTACTTACTCTAAACCACGTCATTCTAGTGCCCTCCTGTGTTCCAAATAAGAAGTACAGTAGCTACAGGATATACAGACCATTGAATGAATGGAAAAGGGAAGGGAAAAAGGGTTTTCCTGTGATATAACACTTCAGAACTCTTCTAGCCGCCAGCCTGAATCCTATCTAGCTTAGATCTGTGCATATACAAACCAGAAAGTTGGCGCTTGAGTCAAGCAGTTTACGTTCAAAGGAAGAGAAAGGAAGTGGAAACAGTTTGGAGAAGAAGCTAAACTAATAAAACCATACTGATCAGCCAATAGGAAGTGGGTTTAGCACAGCAACTACAGAACTACCACTACAACCAAAGCATCTGTTCACTCATTTAACAAGTCAATCCCCGTAGCTGACGAATGATCAGCTCTGGATAAGAATTGGACTCTTGATCACCAGCAGAAACCATAAATACAAAGCAGCAGATAAGCCAGATAAAGCAATTAAATATGCAAATACACACACGGACCACAAACAGGAGAAAAGAGTGGGTTTAGCCATCTGCCTGCACATGTTTTATCATGGAACAATATTTAACATATTATCTGAAGATCTCATATAGCTGAATATTTCACTGCAAATCCTTGTATAATACTACTTTGTACTTTTTTGCTTGACACTACTGTCAGCTTTTTGTTCTGTTAAAGGAACAGATATTTCTAAACCATTCTTCAACGAACCCGCTCTTTACCTGCTCCAGTTTCACTGCACTCTTGTTTTTCTGGATCATTCTGCACCAGCACAGCTGGGAGAAAGGGCAAGCATTCATTAACTAAGGCTTACACCTCTACAAGCCACCTTCTGATCATCACATGGAGCTAAGGTATGACAAACTTGTACAGATAAAGAGTAACCAAAGGACTGTGGAACCAGCACCAGCTCATGCATTATTGCAAGATCTCTCTCTTGCACACATACATTCCAATATGTTCCATCTCCCTGCAGTGATGGAAAGAGACAATCTTCACTGGAAGAAATACATAGCAGCTCTGTGCACACCTCACTGACCCAAGGTCTGACATGAATGGGTGTTCACTGTTTCCTTGGTTTATATGCAGTATAAATATATAAAGTATAAATATTTATAAGCAGTATAAATTGCTTCTTAAGCAGGGCATAGAGTGTTTCTCAGAATAGAACAGAGGAGCAAATTCCCCGGGAGGCTGACTGCGTGTGATAACACACTGTTATCCTCCACGGACAGGAGATTTCCTGTCCAAAACTGATGTATGTCTCAGAGACAGATCTGTAAAGGTATTCAGATGCTTAATGATGCTGAAAGGTGCCTCGTAGGAATACAGAAGTCAGTCAAAAGCTAATTCCTATTGAAATGAATCTGAAGTTTCTCAGAAAGTCATTCAGGCTTAGACTCGCTAGTGTGTATCTTAAGTTAATAAAGAGCTGAAATTGCCATGTCCCCAGCACTGTGCCACACAGGCTTATCAGCCCAAATCCAGAAGCTGCGTAGACACTGTCTTCACATGGTTTACTCAGCTGGGTTCAGCAACATTCAAAATCTTCCCAGTTTTAATGACTTCAGGATCTGCATTCAAATAATAGGCAGGCACAGATTTCCTGGCAAGGTCACGAGGACTTTCCTTCCCCTTAGGAGCAGCAACTGCCATGACTAGTGTGGCACAGGACATGTCTGTAGACAGCACCATGTAGTTGCCCTGGGTTCCCTCCAAGTCAATCCTGGGGGGCAGAGCTGTTGATTCCAATCCAGTTTTACCACTGCTGAGTGGGGTAACCTGCTGCGGAGCAGGGTAATTGTTAAGACAGGTTTATCATTATTTCCCAAGAGGAATTCTAGATGGAATATAACCATTTCTGTTTCATGACTTTGTGCAAATATTTCCAAAGCTGTCTGACTACTGAAACCTGACTCCTTTTCAATTAAACAGGAATGGGGACTGTAAGAACCCTCAGGCAGCTTTGGCAATTTCTGCCTTGATGTATCCTTAAGTCAGATGAGCAGGTTCTGAGGAATCAGTTAGTTGGCTTTCCATTTTAATAGCTTTGTATTTTTATGTCTGAGTTTATTAAAATTTCAAAGCTTAGCTTCCCTACCCGTCCTCCATCTGTTTCTTTTTAAGGCAAGACAGAAGAATCTTCTCATCTACTCTGCATTTTATCCAGATGGTGATCTCTCTCTTTGTTCAGACATGAATTCTATCCATGCAAATGAAAGCATCAATCACACAATCAACTTGTGCATTGGTTGCAAAGCTCAGGAGGATATTTGCTTCATTAGAAAATGCAAGGAGTAACACCGTATCTGCAACGTTTCAGAGTATGTTCAGAACTGCAAGTGACAGCATGATGCACGCCTTCATTTACCTGTCTGCACCAACTCAACGTGAGAAGGCCAACAGCACCTACAGGAGCAAGGTATTAAGTCCCAAATCCAATATTCCTGAAATGGAACACAATGGGAAGTGAGACCTCAAGCAGTAAAACATTCAGAGAACTCACTTGTAAAACTGTTTTTAACTATCTTCATCATCTATAATTCACTTGAGTCCATTTCCTACTGCCATGTGCATGAGGAAGAGCCTCAAGGGCCAGCAGCAAATCCAACTCTTCAGCTCATGAATGAATTACTGCTGCAGCCAGACTTTGTTCTTCCTGTTAGTAACTCATCCAGTGCTCGTGCTCCTCAACACATGACAATCAGCACAGCCTCCGTGAAAGGAATTGGTTTGCTTGCTTCTCACATTCCACGCACCAAATGTTGGTCTCAGTAATGTCAGAAAGGGTTGGGAAATCAATTTCTGCTGGAGAGCATCAGTCATGATGCCAAGATCTTTCCCAACAGCTGGATATTAAATGGTTTTATCTTGCTGTTGAGCTGCTTTTAAAGAGGTCAGCAGAAGGTGCAGGCAGAGGTTATCCTGCAATTCCCTTTGCCTGAAAGACTGCTGCATGTTTGAGGAAAAGTTTTACAAGTCAATGGCCTTGGGTAAAACCTCATAATCAAAACTGCTGGCCTGGAATTTGTGGCTGTTTCTAGGGAATAAAAGAACAAAAAAGTTCGACAGAAATAGACCTTCAGTACTGCACACTTTTATTACAAAATCTGTGCAGAAAGATGAAGATCTCTGCTACCTTGTCCCAGCAGCAACCAAGCTGATGAGGTAGGAGCTTCCCAAATAAAGCCTGCCAGAAAATGCCACAAGCAAAGTCAGCAGATTCAAGGAATCGGCAAAATACACACTGTCAGCTGCTGGAAATGAGCAGTTCTCCACCAGGGAGAGTGTTCCTACAAGGATGTGCTCTAATAGAAGTTCTGATGGGTTGCCAGAGGGGCAGACACAGGATTTCTTCATTAGGTGTCTGAAGCAGAGCAGAAACTTCCACAAAATGACCATTATCAACTCATCATTAGACCACTGGAGAAGGAAATCTGTGCATGTGTCTGAGTCTGGTATGTACTTAAACTCAGGGTTATTCCAACCCCCCTCAGCTACTGACGTGAGCTTTACAAACGAAGAATGATGAAAAGCAAGGAGCAGGAGCTCTTCCTTCAAAAACACTGAAGTAATTTCCTTTCTGTTCTTCACAGTAAATCAGCCTAAAGAACAGGCCCAGGAAGAGACAGAAAATGGGCCTAAAGGAACTGATCTCACTAGTTGTTAAAGGAAAAACTCTTCCTTCAAAGAAGAACAGTTGAGGTGACATGGCTGTTTTAAACAATATTCCATTGCTAATTGCTGTGAAGGGAAAAGCAAAATCTCTTTTTTCCCCCCACCAATCTTTGTGTTAAAGGAATTTTCAGAGCCTGGGACATAAACCAGGGATTCCAAATTTCCACACTCTGTTTCAATAACTATTTTATTATTTTTGCTATTAGAGCAAATGAGCATCTGATGCTGGAGGAAGAACTCTATCCATTCAAGAACAATGCCTTTCACAATGAGTTGATTTAATCTCCCTCACACACTGGTACTTGTCTCTGAAAAGGCCATAATACTTCTCTTTCACCTAGTTGTTGATTTCTACAGAACTCACTAGTCACAGGGTTATAGTTTGATCCCTTTGTTCTTAACTGTATTAAGAAAGACATATTCACACACTTTCTAATATTGTTTTCTATGTAAGCAATTGCTTCTAGCAGCTCCATGAATGGTTTGGAACTGTGAAAAGGAAGCAGAGAATTTGGCTAGATTTGGAACAGCAAAATAGTGTCCCCAGGGCAATATCTTTTTAATGGCATCATTCACACTGTGAATATGCCCCTTGTGCTCTCTGATGGAATAATTACTGTGGAAATGAGTGGTTTAGAGAAATGTATTGCTGATCAAATACTTCATTTCAATGCTAAGGTACTTTGGGGCTTATTATGTGATATTGTTCCCATTTACTGTGGAAAATTAAAACTGGTTTTATAATCAGTGAGATAAAACAGAGCTCAGCTCATTTCCTGATAGCAGAATACACTTTGTTATTGCTGCCATTGTGGCATTCTTCACCTGCCCGTAAGAGACATTTCATTGCAAAAGACTAAAGGATAAAGGAAAAGGTTACTGAATATGGAATTACAACATGTGGACCAGCAAGGAAAGCTGTGATGAAAGCTTGGTTTAGCACTAAAAACAGATAGAAAGGTGTTTCGCCAGCACTTGAGGAGCTGAGATGAAACCAGTAGTACTGCTCAGACTAACAAAATGAAGATTTCAGCACAGTTCTGGGTGCAGCAGCACGAGCTGCAGGTAGTGTTCATCACTGAAGGATACTTTTTACTCTAGCCAATAGATTAGTAGCTTAGACAGAAACTCTGCTTAATTACACCAGGAGGAACCCAGGTTGAGTTTTTCTTTATTGCTGCTTCTCTACTATCATACAGGCCACAACCCTCAACAGGAGCCACTACAGCACAGCTACACTATAACTACAGGTAGCAAGAGACTTGCAGACTCTGAATTCATCTTTTCTTTTTGTGCCAGTCATCCTGCTCCTCCCTCCTCTTCGACATCATGTGAGAGATGAAAAGGAGGAAGTGCTGGCAGGCATTTTCATTAAGAGTTTTGGCTAATTCCAAAGTGCCTGTTAGCAGAAGCCGTCGTGCAGCGCCGGTGGTATCTACCCATCACAACTCAATCACAGCTATCGACTGCTTTATATTTAATGTACATCCTACATCTTTAATGTCTGAAGAGCTTGTTCCCGAAAGCGTCCTCAGCAGGAGTGAGGTGGTCAGATTTAATCAAAATTTCCAGGGCTGGAAATGAGCTTCCAATAATTCTTAAGGGTTGTCTTTAGCAGACTGCAATCAATAATTCCGTTTCAAAAAGCTGTCCTCCTCTTCTTCCTCTGCTCCTGGGAGTCTATATGAAAAGTATTACTACAAAAATCAAGCTAAAAACACCTATATCAGTTGGTAGCCTACTACACGCAGGAGTAGAGTGGGTTTTCCTAAGGAGTTCAGATGCACTCTAGAAGAAAAGGTTATTGTTCTGCCTTGGTTCAGAGGTTGCTCCTTACAAGAAAAGTCACCATTCAGCTGGTGATGGAAGATGGTGGACAGAGAGCAGCAACAGTGGAAGGATCTGCCTCAGATGTCACAGGAGTTTTTGTCTTTGTTATCTGCAGTTCTTTCTCATAAGTCAATGCTGATAAAGAGAAATCTAAAAATCAAGATCTTAGACCTGATGAGCTCAAGCGAATGTTTAATGCTGCAGTTTAACAAACAAAAGCACTCAAGAAGTCCCCCAATCTAATACCCAGACACGTATTTTGTGACTCAGACTAATCTCCACTCAGCATGGACCTATAAAGCTGTGGTTTGTTGCAAACAGTTAGTGGTTATATGCAACTCACCAGAAGGACTAATCTACAACTTAAGGGTTCTGGATACAGTGTCTTCTCTGCATCCTCAATAAAGACAACCCCTTGTATTGACTCAGCAGGCTTGATTTATTTGCATGAGCAGCTTAGAGATCTCTATAGACACTGCTCTGAACAAGCACAGAGTTTTATTAGGTGATGAGCACTTCAGAATAGAAAAATAAAGACTGTATGCCTCTTGTGACTCAGTTCCATTTGCACAGGAATAAAAGAGCACATGAATGACACATTCATAGTCCTAAGAATTCCTCCATTCATCTAATACTTTTATGAGTTTTATCTTGCTATTTTTTCTTCTTCAGCTTTCTTCTTGCCTTTTCTCCCATTGAAAAAGAGGAAAGAGACATTCACAATATGGAGAGCCAATATGAAGGAACAATACCCACAAAATAATCACCTTTCCCAGGCCTGATGTGTGCAGTACTGCTGGTAAGAGACTGCAGAGCTTTACATGGCCTCTGGAAATCAGTTCTCTCTGGCTTTCTTTCTAAAGGGAATTTATTGTAAAGGCTCATTCAATTTTGATTCTCCAGAGGTTGAATACTTCTCCTGGGAACCCCTTCATTGTAGAAATCAAAGGGTAGATGATATGCAAAGCCTTGCACCCCTCTTGCATATGTAGACCTTCAAGAGAGTACGCTGGCTCTGTGCAGTGCAGCAGCCACATAATACACTGAATTCAGGGCTTTTTTCTTGTCTAAAGGGGAGCAGGAAAGACAAAAAGGGCAGGAAAGTAGGCTTGGTTGTCACTGCTTGCAGGAATGGGGTGGAACAGACAACAGCATAAACACAGACACCGTGTTTGTTATCTTGATGGTTTGTTCTAACAAATGAACCCATTCGATCGTTTCATCCCCCCAGAGAAGCAAAACTTTTACAACTGCACTGGCAGGAAAAGAAATCTCTGCTCTGGGGAAATGGAGATGAGCACTGAGGCTGTGGAGATCCTCAGTCCCCAGTGACTGACATTTAAGGAAAGACTCACTAAATACCGGAATCTAAGGCAAGCACTGGGATGTAGGGAGAAGGAGGGAGTTAGAAACGGGCTCTTTTAAAAGGTCGAAGCCCACAGCCCCCATGGGAGGGGATATTCTGCATAAAGAGACACCTACAAACGCTTTAACTCAGGGGAAGTCCTCAAGGTTACTGCAGGCCCAGCGCTTGCTAGAAGACGCTGTTACATGTGTTAAACACTAGATGCCACTAAGAGATCAGCTTGGAAGCCAACAGTGCCAGCCCAGGCTCAGCAGGGAGCGGACCAGCCTCTGCTCTTCACGGCAGAACGGGAACAGTCCTGGACCATTTTATGGCAGGGCTACAGCGCAGTCTGTGCTATTTGGGACCAACGGCTGGTTCCTTGGCAGCAGCAACAGACAAGCAAATGAAACCAGCTCCACATAAATCCATGAAGGAGCAATTTGCACTGAAGAGGTAGCATGCAGTATTTCAGTTTCTGCCAAGTTATCTCCTACTACAGTCCTTGCCTGCCTCAAGCATTTCTGCAGCAAACATCAGCAACAAACAAGGAGACATTTAATGTTCTTCTACACAAAAAACTACTATAGATGAGATAAAATTGTCATTCAGTTATGCTCTCAGTATGTGCTGTGTGAGAACAAGTGCATTTGGAGAGTCATGCCCTGTAAGGATTCTCTATAGATACGTACATCAGCTACAACCCAAAGCATCTTCACTTTCCAAAGTATATATATACTTTTAGCAAAAGTTCATGTTCTGAGAAACTGTGGGAGCCCAGAAGAACCAGGAGTCACTGAGACAAGATGCTGCCAACTGAGTGGTATCTCACTGCAGTAGATCGCTCCACAGGTCCTACGGGAAGTGGGAACCACTGCCTTGCATGGAATAGCACTTGGCTCTATGGAGAACAGTGTCCCTGCTGCTTTGCTGGGCACAGAAGTTGTCATCAGGTGACAAGCAGCCACTTTTTCCTGTAGGGAAATGCTACTGCTGTGCTCACATCCATGCCCTCAGCACATACCCACCACCAGCACTGTCTACAACCTCCCTCTCAAGCCAGGCCAAGCACCATGTTTTCACTTCTCTGTGCAGCGAGGCAGGCTGAGACTGTTTGTCCCTGCACCAGCATCACGTAGCTCGCTTACAGGAACACGCTGACACGTTGACTCTATTTCTGTGGCTCAGGAGTGTGTCTGGACTGACGTCAGATCACTGTTGCCAGGCATTTAGAAGTATATGCACTGCCTATAGCAAAGCAGAATCAACCAACTAAGCAAAAGAAGATAAAATTACTTGCTAGCAACTGGTAACTCTCTGTAGTAGGTAGGAAAAAGCTTCCCTCTGTTCTTCCTATTCATTTGGATTTTAACTAGTGAGTTCAGTGTAGACATAAAAGAGGAACAGATTGTCAATACCCTGCCCAAATAACACTCATCTCTAACACAGCAGTCTAAACACATGAACTAATTTGTTCATCAAAACTGCACCACAACAAAGGCAGGAAGACTTGATTGTGTTATTGCTTTACTGACATCAAAGACTAATCAGAGTAAGACAAAGTGCTTGATCCAACACTAGCTTTCAGGGTGGAGGATTAAGCACTGTGGGATTCCTGAATCAGGCACACATTCTTTTATAAGCCTATGAAGTAACAGAAATAGAGAGATGACAGGCTGGAACATTAGTTCAGTCCTCAGATATAAATGAGACACACAGTACTTAAGAAATGGAAAAAAACCCATAAAACTATACAAGAAGGATGGAGCCTTTTGTCCTTTGAGAAAATATGTGCATTTCTGATGCGTGCTCATATACAATCTATAATTACTTGTCCAAAGGCTGCATTAGAAAGCAAATGAGGATGCTGGATCTCAGCTGCTGTACGTCAGCACCACTCTGCTGCCTTCAATAACACATGGACACTGCTGGGGCCTTTGCATGTTTCCCACATCTCAAGATATAAAACCATCAATTGAGGGATGAGCTCTGACTCTTTTCAACGTGGTGATTCAGCTCTCTCTGGTTTCAGGGAGTACCAGATGGGATGGCTGATTCAGTAGCAGTTCCATGTACTGTTTCATGGGAGGGGAGGCAGAAGCAGACTTGATCTGCAATTTGATGAAGCCATCCCCAGCCCTATGAACATGGAAATGTTTGTTTCAGCACTGCAGGGAACAGACTGATCTCCTGGCAAGGTGCACAATCGCCTGCCTGAGCAAGGGGACTCTGCATTCTTTCTTCTAAGATAGAAATTCATAGAGCCTTGTCTATGACACGGCTGCTTCCAGTTTTCACCCACTTAGGAAATGTCAGTAAGATTCACATGCAAATAGTGATTAGAAAAATACACTGTAGGCAACACTCCCCTGCTGGACCACAGTCCCCACTCTGAGAAGGATCTCCTGCAAAAGACTCCAGGCTATCTACTAATACAGGTTTAATTTCTTACCTGAGTATTCCAGTCTGATTAACATGACTGCTGTAGTACAGCATAATTAGCCAGTATAAAATCCTCCCAGTTTTATTCAAAAGAAATCAAGGATTAAAAGAACAACCCAGCTCTTGATAATACACTGCCAGAGATGGTGCAATTCAGTAAAGATCTAATGGTGGGAAAAGAACAGTGAGAGTTTGTATCACCTGAGCTTAAAACCAGACATTATTCCCTTCCCATAACATAGCAGAAGGAATGCAGGACAAACCTAAATCACCTTGAGTGGTACAGGAAAACAAATACCAGCACAGTGAGTCCTGGCAGGTACAGTCCACTTGAGAATCAAAAAAAGTCTATAACTACAAATGTTCCAGCTCTCTATTTACGTCAGTTCTGCTTCTCCAGCATTACATAAGAGTAATGCATCCTGGTGTATTGTCTCACCCATCCTGGCTTTAAGGCTGCCAAAATCTCATACTAGTATCCCTTCTCTTTCCTTTTTCTGTCACCTGCAGAACTAGCATTTCAGAGGCCAACAGAATAAGCCCCTTTCCAGATCTTTCCCTGTATGAAAAACTCAGCCCAGCAGCCTCACATTTCAGGCCACCCCTTCACGTTTCTGCTGAGAAATCTGCTGACTCTGTCTGGCTTGTGAGGAAAAGGACACGGCCATGAACAAAGCACCTGGTACTGTTTGTTGGGGCTAAACTGCTCTGTGGGATCTGTGTCTGGTATATTAACTATTGAACTATTGATTCTATCATTCCAGTCAACAAATTTAAGCTGGTAATGTGGCTAAATCAGTTATTAATAGCTACACTGCAATAAGTTTTAAGGCTTTGGAAGAATCCATGCTATAAATCCCAACTTTAAGCCTTCCTACTGCTACGTTCCAGAGATTATTTTCGCTCTGATCCTACCTGCTGCAGATCACTGCATTCCCTGAAAAAAGACCGGTCGGAAACTGCCTATCAGGCAGGGCTGTTTTCTTACTGCAGAGTGGCGCTTGGTGGCACCAGAGTTCACGGGACAGCAAGTGAAGCTAGAGATGAATCAGCAGCATTTCGCTGTCCCTGGAGCTGATGCAGTGTCTCTAACACCGCTCAATGAGCTCTGAAGGCTCTGCGCTCTCTCTGGAGATGCATGTGCTGTATAATTTCCAGTGAAATGCTATCCGCTTTCTTTTCTGCCACCTCCTCTCAAGTCTCCACAGCATTTAGAATTGTGAATTCTCACGACATCAGAGGAAATTGAACAACTTCTCTCATTTGCAGCGCCAGAAGTACAGCGAACACTTCAGAGACAGGCAGGAATTAGGTCTGCCCTGTTAACACACGACTGCAATCAGTCCTTACTATTAGCAGGAAGCCGGCTCAGTTTGATCTGGATCCCACATACTGTGCAGGAGGCCTTGAATACACATGAGCTACCAGCATGAATCTGTATGAACGTGCAAGTTGCTATTCAACTTGTACCTAAATTATAGTTTTGATTTGGTTAAATATTACTTTTTGGTTTTAGGTTAACAAAATACCTGCCTCTGCTTTGGTTTCTTAGAAGAAAGAAGTCTTGGATGCGTATTATCATCAAAACCTCCATTAAAACAGGATGAACTTTGAGCATGAAACAGCAAGTACGTTTGGCGACACTGGAACTCTTCTTAGAGCAGCACTCTGTCAGAGCAGTAATAAATTACAAGGTAGGCTAACAAAGGGTCTTCTTTTTACAACAAAATAACTGCAAACCCCGTTTACCACATTCATAATACACAAATTCACAAGATTTAAATATACTATTTCTGCTATAGATGGATGTTTTTACATAAACAAGCACTCGGGAGGGCCATGGAAAGCTTTGGATAACTCGACCAATTCACCAGCAGCGACTGCCCAACGCAGAATAGCTGGCACTGCAGTTGTGAAGGCAGAGTAGACACTTTCAAAATCACTTCTGTCCTTTAATCGTCTAAAAACGGCTTCTCAGGACTTTTAAAAGCCAGCATCTTTTATGACCACACATAAATTGAGTTTAAGGGACTGTTAAAAATCTCAAGGAAATTCAGCAGCTTCATAATCTCCTTCTTGTAAGTGCCAAACTGATTCAGCAACATTCAGCAACCGCTGCAGAATATGTTTGATGACTGTGTGAAGTTACTAACAGGGTAACCTGCTACCAAGTGCTGAAATCTCTGGCTCCTTTTTATATCCCACAGAACTTTTTAACTCACTAAAGCACAGAATCAGGGAAAAAGTGTCTTTTTTGGACCAAGTCAAGCCATGGGTGACTAAGCTTGGGATGTGCTGAGCAAAGGTTCCATACTTCACGGGCTGGTTTCAGATCAACAGCCCCTACTAGCACTGTGTCTAGGGATGGTCCTACCTCCCGTTACCAGTAAATGAGGGGGGTTAACAGCCAGAGCCCAGTTTAAACCTCACTGCAGCAGAGACTGCAGCAAGTGGGTTGGACACACCCCATTAAAGATGCAGTACATCATTTCTGCCCTTCAGGCTTACTTCATCCCCTTTGCTGCAATGCTGTCGACAAACACAAAGCTTAACTCTTTTCAGAGCAAACTGCCTCAAATCAGCAGGCATCAAGTTGTGCAGTGTTTAAGCCAGAAACTTAGGATATAAGTGATCTCTATGCCCTATAGATACCCTCTTTCTTCAAAACAATATTATAATACATATATATGCATGTGCGTGTGTCAAGAATAGTTTGGTTTGTTGTTTTTCACATCAAAGTGCTTGCTGCAGAGAACAGGGTTTGCAAACATCTGCTTAGGAATCTTAATTCCTGGCTCTTCATTGCAAAGACCCAACAGAAGGCAAGGATGACAGTGCAGTTTTCCCAAACCCATCTGGGTTAGATGGTAAACCGAGGCACAGGTTACACACAAATTCTCTTACAGGCTTTGATTAAGCTTTTGATGAAAAATCAGCGGGTTTTAAATCCAGGTCAACTGCAGTGAACAGTTTTGGTCAGGAGAGTGAAGGAAAAGTGGAACTTTGCTGACGCTAAAGCAGAGAAACATTTTTGAAAGGAATGCCTTTGACTTTTCATTTCACAACTGACCTGAGTTTCTTTCCAAGATCACGATTTTAGCTGTGTCAGATTACCAACAAACCCCTCAGTTACACACTAACACTCAGCTTCCATTGCTGCTCTTCCTTGCCCCTGAATAAAGCTACTGTGCAGGGATGTGAGGAAACCGGGACAAAAGATCCCGTAGTTCATCTAGTGATGTCTGTCACTGGCTTGGAAAAGAGCTGCTGTAGACAGTAAATTAGAGCAGTCCCAGAGGTTAGACCTATTTGAATTTGGGAAGAGCCAAACCAGCATTATCCTTACTCCGCTGTGAAGGGCAGCCCAGATTCCAAGCCTGAGAACAAGCACTGAGAACCTATGGGACTTTATTAATGACTCTGCAGTATGGACAGGAGGGATGCACTGCAGAATCACAGGGCTTGCTGCTCTCTCTCAGAGCCTGGATTTCTGCCTTCCTCCTACCCCTCATGTTAACAGTGTAATTGCCTGAAGCTGCAAGAAAGGAAAGAAAACCATGGCAAAAGTCCAGTGTGGAGGAAAACACTGAAACTTGCCTTTCAGAAAGTGTCCAGTTTATAGAGGACAGAAGTAAAATAGATGCCCTGTGAAAACACAAACAGGAGAGACATTGAGTCCTTACATATAAGCCAGACACATAAACCTAATGCAGAAAACTATGTTCTTTTGTATTCACATCAATGCCTAAACCTCCCATTAGCAGAAATAAAACTCTGTCAGTAGCTTTTCAGTGCTTGTCTGTAGCAGCAAGGGTGAGAGCTACTGTCTCAGCGCTGACAGCTGAAGCATTGAATCCTCATTGCTTCAGTCAAAATGACAGTAAAGTACAGTGGGTTCTGTCAAGCAGGTGGGTCTGATTCTCCTTTTACACACAGGTAATTTCTTGGTGGGTATAAAGACACATGAGAGTGAGATTCAAAGCAGTCTGTGTCATACAAGACTGCTGTGCAATTTTCATACCTATATTTAGAGATATCTTTCTCAAAAACTGTGCCAATGAAAGCAGACTCCTGCCTAGTAATACAGACTACTGGCTGTGATATATAAGAAGAAAGCAAAGATCAGGTTATGTTTCTTTCATCTTTGTTTATTCCTTCCTCAAAGGCTCTCTGTTACTGGTGCTCCTCCTCTACACCAGGCTGGACAAACCTTAACTAGGCTAGAAACTGATTCCTTCTTACTGTTGATACTAAAACCAGCATCCTTAACCTCTGCTGGCTAAATATGTTCTGCTTGAGACCCTGATTTTGTTCCATTTCAGTTGCTGACTGGATGGATGAAAAAGCTGGCTTCCATCCATCTCCAGATGAGCATCCCATACGAGAACACTGTGGGGCTGGCCACTGGAAACTCTGGTCACTTCACTCGCAAGCCAAATGGGAAAGGGTCTATCTGAACACAGATCTCATGTTTGGAGGAAAGAAACCTAGAGATCACTATTCCTGGTTTCTTTGATAAGCTTTGGGAGTGCAAACAAGTGATGAGGGCAGGAACGATTCATCAACTGAGTTAAAAACAACTTGTGCACACTTTGATTTCCAGATTCCTGCCCAAATGCCTGGGATGTATTTTGCAAGCTCCAGCATCTACCTGGCTCCCAACTCAGTTTTTCACCTCCAATCCTTTTCTGAAGTTTAAATGCCAGAATTTATGGCTCCATGTCTGTTCATTCTCCTGGATGTGATTAGCTGCTCTGCCCAAGTACAGTAATGGATAGATGTTCTTTCAAGACCAGCGAAGCTCAGGTACTAATTCATTTAAGGGCCTGTAAATCACACTAGCAAGAAGCACTGGCATTAAAGGAGTCCAGATACCCCTGATCCTACTCAGTAGGTATATTGCCTGCCTAGTAGCAGATGCAAAAACAATCCCACAGGAACTGCATGACATTATGCAATTCAATTTAAAATGGGAATTGTTCAGGAAGAGGTCAGCTAGTACACAGAGGTGACTGGGACAGAAAGGAGTATATAGCACATAGGACAAGTATCATGAACTAAATCTGGCAGAGAAATGTAGCAGAGAAAGAGTTAATCTGCACTGCTGAAAATAAACCATCCTCTTTCCTGTAAATCTTTTGTAAAGGAATAAAGGCAAAGAATTCTGCTCTGAGATACCCCAAGGTTAGGTGATGCACTAACCCACTACTGGGTATTGGTCTCAGAACCTGGAATAACCTGCAGCAGCCTTTGGCTTCTTGTCCTCAGAGTTAAGCACTGAAAGCTGGAGGATATGTAGCTTGGTTGTGAAGACAATTAAACCAGAAATGTCTGCATCACACATCACTGAGTCTACCTGCTGAAAACAAGAGAAGGCAGGCAGGAACAGAAGAGAAAGCAGGGAAGGGAGAAAGAGCAGTTCTTTTCAGAAGAATAGAGTTGCTTGGTTTATTGACATGCCTGATATATAAGGTCAATTTGTTTGCTGTTTCCTGCCAATGCACAAGTGTCATGTTCTGCTGTCACTGCTGATCTCTAGACAACTCCCAAACCCTGGCATTTCTGCTGCCATGCCATGGCCAGGCTGACAAAAGTGATCTTGTGAACATAAAAGGCAGAATCCCTCTTGAGCCTATCCTTCCAAAATACCCATTGGCTAAAATAGAAGTAAAGTAAGCGTGCTTCGGCCCTGCTTGGTACTAAAAATTTAGCTCCTATAGGATGATTCTTGATTTTTCATGTAAAGTTTTACCTTTCTTACAGTGGTCCTGTGGTCAGACATCCCCTTCCTTTACAAATCATGGGATCTATAAATGGTTCAGGTTGAAATGTAATGTATACTGGGACATGAAGCTTCAAAGCAGCCGTGACTGAGAACGAGCATATTAGCAGCCTGGTAAGAAAGAGACAACCCTCTCTTCCTCAAAAGCTTTCCCTTTCATGTCTGTTAACCTACCTGTTATTAAAATAAATATTCATCACAGCTACAGACTCTGCTCACACACAGCTTCTGCCACTGTTCTGCATTTCAAAAGAACACATTTGTTATAAATGTGAAAGAGTAACTACAGGAAGGATTAGCTGTGGCAAAGAGAGTAAGGACATGCAGGTATGCAGAAATAAGCATCACTGAGCACTGTATTTAACCAACAGATATTTAGAACACAAGGTTAGTTTAATGTCTGTGGGCCTCAGTTGCTGCTGTTACTAACTTAGACCCACTAGCACGACAGCTCCAAATCTCCAAAGCATTTCCAATCCTTCCATAGGAGCATGGGGGTGCACAGAGATGTCCCCCCATTCCACAGCAAATCTCCTGCTAACTCACCGAGAAGTTAGGGGCATAAACAGTCTTCTGAACTGGGTGGAATTGTTGACAAAGTTCCCAGTAACTCTAACAGATTTAGGCAGGTTTGTGTGAGGACCATAGAAATCAATACAAAGAGTACCATTTTCTTTTAGCTACTTTAGGATATAGTAATATATTAGGATATAGTGCTGATAAAGAGCTCCTGGCTGTGCCAGGCTCACCATGTGAAAAGGCATTTAAATACATCCCAGCAAAAGATGGAGTGAAATGTCCATTTCTGAAACCAGAGTGAGGTGCAGGGAGGCTGGTTTATTTTTAAATCACATTTGCATGCAAAATCACAGCTTGCAGCCACAAAAAAGCTGAACCCACAATAGCACTTGCCCTTGTAATGGGATCTGTGGACTTTTAAACCCCAGCCCATTGATTAGTTGCAGGACTGCAGGATATGATTCTATTAATTCCTTTCTTTGTGCCTGCAGCAGCACACTTCATCAATGAACTGATCAAAAACACTGATGGGGGAAAAGCAGCAATAATCTAATATCAAAGACAATTTCTGTGCACAAACACTACTTACCAGATTTGCCTTCATGACTACCTAGAGTGAAATTTAACCTTAAATTTACTCTGAGTTACTAGGAAGACTGCGAGTAATTATGTTCCAGACAGCTTCCTTCTTGACAGTATATATTAGTTCTACTATGGAGGTGCCCTGCAGTCTAGTCCTAAGCCAGAAAACTGTAATGTGAGATAATGAATATCTCTTAAAAGAAAAGCAAGATAAGGTGGTCTGAAAAGAAGAAGCCTAAACCGGACTGAAACGCTCCAATAAAAAGCTTTTGAAGGAAACAGGATCATCAAATAGCTAGAACAGGGGTCTGATGGTAAAAGCTCTTTTGGAATGTAAGGACTAAGCTGAGGAGCCTCAGAGGGCTTTGATGACGTTTTGCTCTGTGGGCAGGAAGGTAGACTAGTGATTAGGCCAGTACATGGGGAAAGGAAAGTGACAGTCCTGACATCTGATGGGTGCCTCTCAAGGTGTAACTGTCAGTCATTTTAGCAGTCATATTAGAGCAGAGGATTAAAACGTTGTAAGCTTAGCTTACCTTTCTGTGGAGTAGCGACAAAAGCATGTGCAAGTGTGGTTACTGGTGGCTTTGTATATCTTAAGAAGAAAAATAGCAAAACTGTGCACTAATGACATTACCTGATGTCTGATATCAGGCCCTATTCTGCTGTCTTTCCAACCAACAGCAGAATTCCTGATGGATGTAAAGGTGGCAGATTGGGCTCATTAAATTTTGAGTACATTCCCAGCAGCAGCTCAGCATGCTCCACTCTCCTCAGCTATTGTTCATGCTGTAATCAGGCATATCCATCACACAGCCTTGCATCTGACTGTGTCCTCCTCCCTCGCCCAAACCTCAGCCTTTAGTCTCCATGAACAATGGATGTGATGACCCTGGAAGCCTCTTTCGTATGAGGTAACTACAAATGGGAATATGCCTTTGCTCATAACATATTATGGTGCGAACAAGGCTGAGGTTAGCATATGGCATTTGCTAATCCCACGTTTGCTATCCCACATTTCTCATAGGCAGGTAATTTAATAGAGCTAATGTCTATATCCTTTAACAAATTGAATTTAAAACAATGCAGCAGCTGCATATGTGATAGAATCTACATGCTCTGCAACAACCTATTTTATTATGGGCTACTTTTTTAGGCAGTAATAAAAGACGCACAAGCAAAGACACACAGAATTTAGGGCAATGGACAAGGCAACACTTGCCTTTTACTATAAAACCATATATAAAACCAGTTAAATGCACTTACCTTGTAGCACAAATGTTGCCATTATTTTCCAAAGCCAGGCTCATGCTTCCCTACCTCTAAACCAGGATGTGCATGACAGTTTTCCTAACCTATACTGCCAGTATGACACCAGATTCACAGGGCTATCAGAAAACTTTACCTGTTATAGCCAGGTAATAACACATCCTCTATGACAGGATCCAGCAAACTTCCTCTTGCTACAATTTCAGCTAGCACACCACATCCATGCAGGTGGTCAGCCTATCCTTACAACAGTTTGTAACCAACTCTACTACCTCCTGATGCATCTGTTTCATAAACCATTTTACTGTGGTCTGTAAGTGAAGCTGCACTCATGCATTTTTCTCCCTTCATCAAAGCCTCCAGAACAACAAAGAGTTGGCATAAATAATTCACAGTGTTACCAAGAAAAGCAGCAAAGCTGCAGCACTTACCTACCTGCTTAGACACAGTATTAGTCCAGTGATGTGACTTACAAGTGCTAGATCTTGGAAAACACTAGTTGGAATGATCTCATCATAGAAGGTAACATGTGAAGACTTGGAAGACAACCTGTCTGAAACAAAACCAATCATGCTGAGTCTATGTCATTTATTTATTGCTATGACAATAGTAAAATGAAAGATTTAGCCAGAGCCCCAAACGAACCCCCAGCTTCTGTGAGAACTCGTGTACAAGTGTCTGCCAGACTCCTGTCATGTCTGGGTCATGAGGTCTAGCAGCAATGCTTATGCCCCTGTGAGGGGGTGCTGCTGTTTGGGAAGCTTCCCTATGTAACACTGCTGCTATTCCCAAAAAAGCTATTCATGCCTGGAATTTCTGAGGAGGATGGGTGAAAATTCGGTTTCGCTACTCCAACTTGTAAAACTGCCTGTTCAGTGAGTGCCTGATCAACAGAAATAAATCTCCAGTTACACCAACCTTGGGAACAAGTTCATTACCTTGAACTACTTACATTGACAGCTTTGGCTTTGAAGCTCGCAGATCCAAAGTTTAGCCCTTAGCAAGGCAGCAGGTAATAACAATGTCATAGCCATAATGTATAGATGTTAATAAGTGAATGTTCTCTAACATGCTCATAATCAGACCCTTGACTTTGTACTGTTAGCTCCTGCTTCCTTCCTTTCCAATGATGTAATTCCATTCAATCACCATGTGCCTTCTGATGCCCATTTATGAACTCCCCGATCGATAACCTCGATCATGCTTTCACACACGAAACATCTGGGCTCCAATCTGAACCCCAGCACCTCTTGGACTCTTCTCAATTGCTCTTTGTATTACCTCATACAGATGGAGCACTGTAATTAAACTGTCAAAGCCACACACATGCAGTGAATCATCTTTAAATACAGTTCCTAGAGAGTGGGTGTCTGGTGTGTGGGTTGCAGTGGAGGCAGATAGTGAGATAAATGCTTCACAGGGTAAAGCAACACAGACTTAAAGAAATCCAGACATAGGCTAAATGTTACGTAGGTCCATGTGCTAAACATTTTATGGATTAAGCTTGGCAATATTATCCTGATAAAGAGCTAGGGTGGGACTGAGCCATACCTCAGGTACATTTCATATTCTCTTTCCATCCCAACCATAATAATGGATTTATGGAAAACAAAGATATGTTATTATTGAAAGATTTGTGCAATGAAAAGTTATCATTCCTACATTCTTGTCCCATTTCCAGACCTCTGATCCCCTAATGTGTGAAAGTCAGAATGTTAAAAGATACATGTATCTCCCCACCCCACAGAGTTGATTATGTTTGTCCTGTTTCACAACACAAGATGTTATGCACACAGAATCCTCAGATCCCAACGGAAGAGAAAGCTTTTTCTAAATCCATCTAGAACAAACCTGGCCTGTTCCACCACCTGCTCACCCCTGTTCATGCCTGTTTTGCCATCCAAGTGCCCTGAGCACATGCAGGAGTTTTGAGGAAACCCATCTGTAATTCCCCAGCCCACAAGCAGCTGAATCTGTACATGCAAGAACGCTTTTAACACACGGTCCAGTCAAGCCTTGCAAATCTCAATGAGTATTAGTGGCTGCAGCAAGGGCTCAGATGGCAGATATTCACTGCAATTATTCAGGGGATGGCAAGCCAATTTTGTACCTTGTTAAGTAAATGACTCCTTTAATAGGTTGGGTTTACAGATCTGGTGAACCAGCCCGGGGAAACAGAGCTGTCATTTTGCATATAACCATCCTGGATGTTGACAGACTGCAGGAAAGACAGGGTCATTCAGTTCACATTCCTCACCAAAACCAATAATCAAATGTATTAACATCAGACACTAACAAAAACGTCCTCATTTTGGTTTCACTTTGCAGTGGAGTAATTTTGGAGCAACTAATGAGAAGCTATGGCGACCATGGTCTGTGTAATGAGCAAACACAATAGGACCATCTTAGAACACATTGCCAGTACCACTTCGATGTTCTTTAACTAATATTTAGTGAGGACAATCCAAATCTCCTTTGAAGCTGATTAGTATTTGTGATGCATCTTGAGATCTGCAGATTAAAAGCTCTAGAATAAGACAATGTTTTACTCTATTATTAGTCAATCAAACATACAGAAGCACACACTGAAATCAAATAGCTGGAAAAACCTTGATGCTTCCTCTCCCCTTTATTTTCCTCCATCCTTTAATTCTCTTTCTTTGATAAACTATAATATTTCAAGAGCCTGGTCTTTAATACTCCTTTAGTAGCTACACAGAGCGCATTAGGAATGATCTACCCATTACCTACTAGAGAAGACTCACAAGCCTCAGTTCCAAATGTTCTAAAGCAGTTTACCAGCCACAGAGACTTTGATGATGAGTGTGGGAGGAAGACAGAGACACACAGAGAAGGGAACACCATCAGCCTTCCTACACACACTCCTTACTAAGTTGAGTAATCCCCTTAAAGCTATTCAAGTGAAATCTTGAAGCCTGATGTAACTGATGTTGCAGGCAGACAGATAGACAATTCTGCCTATATAAATAACTATGAGAATTGCAGGACTTGACAAAAAAGATTTTCTCATTCCAAGTCTCCTCTCTAACCCTCTTGTCTCTCCACAAGAAAAAGAACTTATTGATTATGCAACATCTGCATAACCCTAAAGACGTGCAGCTAGGAGTGGATGAGCTAAAAACAGATTGGAACAAGGAAGCAATAAGTCTGTGAGCAGATTCTGGAACACAGGCTATGGAAAAGGAAAAGGTTTTTCCTGCATCTGACCAGCAGCTCAGTAGAAGCCAGAATTTCAGAGCTCAGAAATGACCTTTCAGGTTCTTATTCTTCTAGAAAATTCTCCCCAAAAGTCATGTTCCCAAACACATCAGGATTAGCACTCGGTGAGATTTAGAGCAGGTCTGTGCCAAGGGCTGGATTTAGATTTGTGGCTACTGTGGCCACTGAACTAAAATAAATGCCAGAGTTAGAAGCAGCAGGGACTAATCACGCTTTTTTGTGTGTAACTAATGTACCCTGCTATCTCATGGCTATTTTTAAGCCTACAGTTAGATTTCAGGCCAGAAAGAGCTAATAAGCCACATTTATTGTGGAACTGGCCACAATTGGCCTTGCTTTGTCCTAACACTTGGAGGAACCTGGCTTTCAATGGCTTGTTAAATGGAAAAATGTTTTATTTTTGCATCTCTTGCACCATTTTAGGCATTTTAGAATCAATTAGTGTGAGCACCATGGCAAAAAACCCATATAAAAATGAAAGGTGTTCCATGCAGAATTTGGCTTGCATGCTGTAAGCAGTACAAGGGGTTAAACACTACAGGAAGAGGATTAAAAAGAGATTATATTAATAATAAACTTCAGTTTACTGTCTAAATCTACACATGTTCTGGGAAAAACCATGCATGATTACTTAATTAAGATGCTTGCAAATGCATCAGAATGAAGCAAGGTATGCCCATGCAGTAATGCTCACCATTATTAAACTGCAAGATGCTGCTTTACAATATAGGAAGGCAAAAAAAAATAAATCTCTGAAGCACAAATTAGGCTTTGCTTTTTCTTTTTAATATTACATGTAGAAGTACTACATTTAGTATATGCTATAGTTCATACATGTAGTATGAACTACATTAGTATATGTTAGCTAGTTCATACATGTAGTATGAACAAATGGAAACAGGATTTTAAAACAGGAAGTATAAGCTAATCTTAATGCAGTGCTAACATCTCTGTAATAATTCAAAGGAAGTAACATTACAGGATAGTTCAATATAGAGCTGTAAGCAAGCAATCATCATCCACTGACAAAAAAGCTTGCTCAAACAAGTGCTTTGATTTAGAAGAGACCAGGACTCTTCATTTAATGAATTCCTATGTGGTACAGCCATTAACTGCCCCTGATGTTTGGAAAGGACAAACAGTGAAATGCTCTGGCAGTGTTTTCCTATGGCAGCAGTCAGTGTGCAGGCAGCATCCGTGAGCCCCCAAGCCCCTGCCCCTGTGAAACCAGCACAGTCCTGCACCAAGATTCACCTTTCCTATTTCCCTGCAGAGCATCCTCCCCAAAGCTGCACACAGGACGAGTTTGTAGAGTCTTACTGCCATGTCCTGCAGCAATCCCTAAGGAAAAAGAGGTTAATGGAATAGCTTGTACAGCAGGCAGTGGAAAGCAGCAGTACAGAGTGCTTTACTGCTGCCTATTCCAGCAAAGCACACACACACAAAAAATCATGTTTCCCCTGCCCCAGCCCTTTTTCCAAGAAATATCAGCCCGATGGATGATCGCTGCTGATTCAGTGCCCAGGAGGGCTCCTTTAAAGAAGAAAATTGCTGCAGCATTCACTGTATTCATCAAATATTATTGCTGCTCTCTAGAGGAACAGGAAGATCCATTACCAAAGGAGAAAGAGATGCAGTATCACCTTATGGTGTCTATAGCGATACGGTTTTATTTTAAAGCAATGCCTTCCTTTGGTTGGGACCCTGAATGGGAAAGAATACAAGAGAGAAAGAGAGAGATAAGAGAGACCTAAGTCAGGCTAGAGAAAGAGCAGAGTCTGAGCAGCCTCCATCAGTCTCACTGCAGGAGATTAGGAAGACTGGGAAGTTCAAAAGGAGGAGCTGGCGCTGCAGGAGTGACTCAGCATCCTTCTGCGGCAAAAGGGGAGGATGGCAGCAGCCGCCGCCCTCCCCAGGCTGCCCGCACACGGCAGCAGGGCAGACGGCAGCAGGACAGACACTGCAGCCACGCCAGACTCCTCATAGAGAGCTGGTCTCCCTCCCGCAAACCTCCCTGCAAAGAACTGCAACAGCCACAGCTTCCTCCATAGCCACTGCTTCCCCAGAGCACCCATAGGACCCATTCCCTAGGGGCTGGCTCCAGGGAGAGCATCCACAAAGCTGCCACGCTCCCACCTCTCCACTGCACCCAGAGACCACCAAGCAATGCTTTTAACTTCCACCTCCTACTCACAGGGAGCAGGAGAGCTGCTGATCCCTCTTCTTCTCCTGCACCCCATCTAATTCTCACACCACAACATATCACTGAGTTTAATTACTGGCATAGGACAGAAAAGGGAAAAAGAAGGGCAAATAGTACTGCATGTCCAGACCCACACAACTGAAGCTGCTCTCCCAGATGAAGTGCATATGAAGGTGCACATGGGAAAAGAATCTTGTGCTTGCAGTGCAAGGGCAGGCAGAGAAGTTGACCCCTCTCATGCTGACCAGAGTGGGCAACTGGGCTCTTCCCATTCCCACTGTGGAAATGGGCCCAGTTCCTGCAGTGGACTTGGTGGGGAGATGCGCTTGGTGCCCACAGACACCACCCTGTAAGTTAGTGCTTGGCAAAAGCCATAAGGAAGCGAGGGAGAAAAGACCTGTGGCTGGTACAAAGCCCACTCTTGCTCATGTTCTGCTAGGTTTGTCTTGATTTCCTATCTTCCCATCTTACCTTTCTATTCCTTAACACCTTCCTCTTGAGCGTTGTTGATTTGGGGGGGATAAACAGACTCCCCAAACACCTTCTCTGGGAGAAAACAGTTATGATCCCAGGAATACATACCCCAATCACCTGATTTTGTTGCATCATTTTTAGCTACTTGGGGAGTTTTATGTAGTATAACCACAACCACTAGCTCTTGGGGTGAGATCTGGAGGTGATAAGGCCACTGAAAGCTTGCTAACTATATGAAAGCTGGGGCAAGCAGGCACTGCTGCTAATGGGAAAGGAGAAGCTTGCTCTTCCCAAGGCTTTTCTTGCTTGCAGCAGTTAGGCTCCTGGCCAAAGGGAGTCTGGGACATGGTAGCTCCTCCTCTATGCGGGACTCTCTTCCTCTCCCTCCCTCCCTTCTCCTCTCTGTTTGAAAGTTGGTGCAGTGTTGAACTTTTGCCAGAAACTGGACCTGCTGCAGAAGCAGCAGCTTCCCAGAGGGAGGAGGGAAGAGGCAGACTGAGTAATGCTTTCTCTAAGCTCCTCTTGACAGCAGCTAGTCAGACAATCCCTTCTCCCTCTTCCTTCCCCTCTCTGCTTATAGCAAGTCTCTATCAATCCACAAATTCCCACTACAGAGAACACAAGTTGGGTAGGACCCCACTGCAGGGTCCTACCATCACATCCCTGCAGTGACAGGCAGAGGACACTGCCAAAGGCTGACGCAAGAGAGTTTGCTTCTCCTTTTCCATTTGCAAAAGGTCAGATCTCTCTATACCATGTCCCATCCCTCCCAAAGGATGCACAGAGAAGCTTGTTCAAGCTTTTCCCTTGGGTTGCACCTGACTCTGTTGCTATCCCTGACACACCAGTTCTAGGCCCTTATTAGATCTCATGCAGGCAGATTCCAACTCCTTCCCTGAAAGTCCAGGAAAAATAAGTTTCTGCTCCCTTTCTGCCTTCCCTGGTCCCCCTAAACTGTAGCTCCGTGGGGTACATCCCGGCAGGAGGCGCTGGAGGAGTACACGGAGCACCCGGGAACTGCAAACCCCGATTAACCCTTCCTGCAGCCTTCTTTCCCTGCATTTCTCAGTCCACTGCAGACTGTCCTGAGGCATGGCAAGCTTCCTGAAGGAGTAATTTAGGTCAGATTATATGGATAGTAACTCTGCCCCTCAAGGCGAGCCCTAGATGCAGTTGTACAGTCTTGGCCAGCCTAAATGAAATCTGCAGTGAGTGTTTTTTTAGCTCTGAACACAGCAGCATCAAACCTCGGGGGCCATCGAACTCAATAGGCTGCCTCCTGTCTCACTCATCAGGCTGCATTACTATGAGAAATAACTCCTCCCTGCTTCCTTCCTCCCCCTCAGCTACCCCACACATACACACTTGGAGGAGGCAGCCTCAAAATCATCTCTCTGACTTGCTGTGCCTACAAATAAAGTCAGTTGCTTCCTCCTGGCTGTGCAGTGCTGCAGCAGCAGCTGTTTGCAGGGCTGCAAGTGGCAGAATGGCTTCTCTGTCTGCAGCAGAATGTGCAGGCTCACAGCATTTAACCACCTTCCTGAACATCTGATCTCCACATTTACTTGTCTTATTCCAAACTTCAGATGCTACCAGATTTAAAGGTCCTATCAGTTACGGGAACAACCCAGGATGTGCCACTTCTCCTTTGCTCCAATCAGTGGAAACAAGAGCACTGCGATGCTCACAAATGGCTTCAATAAATACACCAGAAGTGTCCCAGCCTTACACAGAGTTACACAGGTACATATTAGAGCTTGTACAAATGTCTTCACTGAAATCTTTTAAAGCATATTCCTCCTCATGATGATAAACACTTTCTTAACTGATCCAGAAGTGCTGCTTCTGTGCTTTATTTTTATGGATATTGCCCCACATCGTAGAGCCAGTCTCCTAGATAGAGTGTGTAAATTCAGAGAGAGAGCCTGCTCTTAAGCACTTGTAATGTAATTACACAAGGAGCATCTGGAAAGGAAAAATGTTACCTGAAGTCTGAGGCATTGAAGACTCAGCCTCTAAGCTGCTGCTTTCCAGAGCAGAGAAGCTGCAAATGAATTTCAAGAGTAGTGCTTGACTTGCCCAAGATTACACAAAGCACAATGACTTCCCTAAATCTGGTTACAACCATTTTTGGTCTGTGTCTATGAGCTGTGCTTAGATCTAATTTTCTTATTATATGAGGACTTTTTAGCCCAGTCATAAAGGAAGCATCTCCCAACAATACAACAAATATTTATGCACTCAGGATTATCCCTTTAAATAGAAATGAGCAGATAACTCCCCATACAATTTCTGAGGTGCCACTGAAAGATGCAATACTCTCTCCTTAATGTTACAGTATGTGGTGCAGTAACACAGGGAGGTTAACAGTGTTTTATCCTGTGGTTTTATCCTTTACCAATTGGAAATTTTCAGGAGTTCCAGTTTAAAGAACAGAACTGGAAGAGATAATCTTGTCTGGATTTATAATGCATTAACTGATAAAAGTGTAGCAAATCCAACTGCCACAAAAAACCTCCTGGTTTGATGATTTAGTGAATTACATACTTGAGAACCCTCTGCTACAATCTCTTGTCTTCTGCTCATATATATCCATATACCAGGACATGTAACCATTACACTGATGTGCTGTAGGTCAGACAGTGCTCTCAGCTTTCTCAAATGCCATCTCATCTGCAGGCAGGCACAAACCAGGAGGCAGTGAGAACTCTCCACTGCAAAACAAATAGCTTTTACGCTGCTGCCCAGCTGGATTGTTCTGTAGTGCAGGCAGCTGTGCTGAACGGTGGAACATGACCTTTCATGTTTGGCTTCAGTACCTGAAATATGCTTATTATAGCTTCACAAACATCCTCTTATGGATTCCATCAGCAGGAGCAGAAAAAAAGAGAGCTAAAAGGATGTATCTGGCTACCTCATCTTTCCTAATCCCCTGTCTACTCAGAGTGCTTTATCCTACCTCATAATAAATGGCCAGGTTATTCTCCTTGAAAAAGTTAATACCATTTCTAGTCAGTTCTGATGGTCATGTTTGTGAATCAGTAGACCCTTGAAGATTTATATCTTTTTTTTTCCACTGTGGAGGCCTAGAAACTGTACTCCTTGCAGCTACTGCAGGAACTTCATTCATCCCAATAGCAATGGACCAGCTAGGTAAAACCAAATGATCTCCCACACCTCTGCTGCTTAATTACTGGGGCCAGCAACATTTCTGCTGTCAGACAGGAAGCAGACAACCACTTAGAAGGGTAACACTTAAAACCATCAGCTCAAGAGCCAGAACACCCCTTTGAGATTCTGGAGTAACTAAAATAAATGACTGAGTAGCTTTTGGCAATGCCACGTAAGGAGACTGAATTATAGAGGCTAAGTGCTTCTGAAGTTATTTCAATAATACATTTATTTTATACAAAAGCCAAATTCATGCTGCAAGTTTCTAACCTGAGGGCTTTTAAAGTGTCAAAAATAGTGACAACACAACTGCTGAATATTAAAACTGGAAGTTCTTAAGGTCCAGATCTCCAGAAAAAAATAGGCTCCAAACTCCTTTTAGCATCACTTAAGTACAGAGGAAATATTCCCTGGGAATAGGATTAGCCAGAAGGTACTATTGTGAAAAGAGTTCATGAATGCACAATTAACAAACAAGAAAAATATGATTATGATGATTAAGCCACATGAAAAGAATCAGTAGAGATTTATTCATGTAAACGTTTTGCAAATGTGCAGAAGATACAAACTAAATGTCTGGAACTGCTGAATTTAATTCACCATTGAAGTTTTACCACTAGTCACAGCAAGGGCTAAGAGCTTATCATCAAGATAGCAGAAGTTTTAAAAGAGTATGACAGATCCTGACCTACCCAAGCCTTGCCTCCTGTTGTGAGGATCATGGAATGTAAAGCACTGCACCTGCACAGGGCTCTCCAGAACACGTATCTTGTTCTCTCTAACAGCAAACCAGAGACCATTCCCAGGATGAGTTGATTCTCCCACATTATGGGACTAACTATATTTTAGGCTTCAGAATCACAGAAGATGATGGCTGTCACATAACACCATAGCTGTTCAGATGGAGTAAAGTAAGACAAAAGCCTGGGAACTCGTCAAAACTCCCAACCCTGAAATTCAATCTTTTTATTACTCAGCAATGGAAGACCACAAGATTTGCCCATGACTCAAAGGTTCAGGGTTCCAGTTATGAGCAAGTCCCACTCAGACAGAAAAAAGAAAACCAATAGCAGTTTTAATGGAAGTGAAATATTCCCACTTCCCTCCAAAACCCTGCACAAATAAGAAAAAACAGCAGCTTCTCATCTGCCCTTATTAACAGAATCAAGAAAACACCTGAACCCTCACAGCTAACAGAGGCCATGAGAGCCTCTCAATCAGGCTGCAGAATTTATAATTTATAATACAAATAAAAAGCCACTTTCTCTCTAGGAGTGGTGCCAGAAATAAAACCCCTGCTGACCTCTGCAAATGTTTCAATTAAACTACATCAGCATAAAACCAGAGCAATGGGCTGCATTTTGTATTCTACCCCATATCTGCATAAATCCTTGACATCAACCTTAGCAACCCACTGTAGTACCAAGAACCTGGTGCATGCAAGAAGATCTGATGTAGGGGAATGAGGTGCACTGGCTGCAGAAGTTTACTTATTTTTATTCATGTACTGCAGAGCTGAGCAGCTTCAACTGCTGTGAAACTGCACCAGTCACCGCCCTGCAGTACAACACTCAGACAGTTTTACTGCTCACTCTTCTCCTGTGTTTGATGAGCAGCAGTACGTGCCAGGTTATTAAATAATGGAATGCTGCTTTCTTCCTAAGAAATGCTTGCACACATGCATATGGGAAGATTATCCACATACTCCGAGGTAGAAGGAGCTTTGTTTACACCCCAAATAAGCTTTATTGCTGCATATGTGGCAAGGAGACAGGTTTAGAGAAGAACTGTGTTATAGGGAAAGTGTTCCTCAAGTGTGCATCTGGATTTTGTGATCAGAGGAAGAACATATCCTGGTCATCAGGAATTCAGACTGCTTAAGCTCCCTGCAGCCCACAGATACAAGATCTCTCTGCCTTTCACTTGTGCAAGCAGTCCACAAATAAATAGTCTTTTTGACCCACATTTTATCTTTATTGCCATTCATACTGGAAAATTTTTGGAAGGAAATAGAGTATCCATCTGCATTATGAGCCTATCATATGCTCTCAACTGTAGTGTAAATGCAGTCTCCTCTCCTCTACCCTCTGCACCACCAGCACAGCTAACTTCAGCTGGCACAGCCAATATATGGTCAGCAGAAATGAGAAAATATTCATACTCCTTGCCTCTGGATATTGCTGCAGATATGAGTATTCAACTTCAAACATATGAGAGATATTGAATTCCTCCTATTATTATCATCTGGAGTTGCTCAAGCACCTGTCTGACAGCATACAGCCCTCAAACAAAACTACATATACATAGTTATGTTCACTGACTGTTTAAAACATTGCAGGAGTCACAGAGCTGGTTTCCCTGAGCAATTCTTTGGGGCACACCAGCACTTAGGGTTCACCTTGTCTTTGTTTCTTAAAAGTTCAGGTAGTTCACGGGATGATAAAAACGTGTAAGGTCTTTCCATGGCTTAACACGCACACTTACAGACCATAAGTAGAAACCACCATATAATGGCACAGGGAAAGGAAGATTTGTAAGCATACATATTCAGCTGCCCCTACAGACAGAGACACATGCATGACACAAGGCATGTAACTCATCTTTTTCTGCATAGAACACAGACATCAATTCTACTGCTTGCTTCCAAGCCTGACACATTACTGCTATGGGATACCCTCACATATGCCTATCAGTTGGCTCTATGATGTACCGTAAGAGGCCATCCACTGATTCCAGTCTTGCACAGTCCAGCATAAACTGGATGTTACAGCCAGCAAGATTGATGAGTTCATACTAATGAACACAGCATAAGAACTGCCTTCTGTAACTCACCAAATCATGTGAGGGGGGAGAAAGGAATCTGTTGCAATTCCTCAAAAGCTGATTCAGCTGAGAACTGTCACTATCATTCTTTGATATTTTATGGCATCATCAAATACCACTTCTCAGGTGGCAGCGTTAAGACAGTGAAGATCACTCACAAAGAGACAAAAGGCAAAGATGAAGCCCAGATGACCAGGTAGCCTTAAGTGGCAGGACTTCAGGGAAGCCTACAGCCCCATGCCATCTTACACCAAGCTTCTGCAAATGAGTAAATGGTCTCTTTCAAAACAGGCTGAGCAGAGTGGGCTTTTTCAAACCACCTACATTGCAGCTGGCAAGGTAGGGGAGTTGTAGCTGTCCAAGAACCTTTTTGTTGATGTTTAATTGCTGGAATCAAACAGAAGCAACACATCTATTAAATTGATTCTGGGAGTTCAGAACTAACCCTTGAAAATCCAAGGAGGAATCTGCCATCAGATTGTGTGGCCTCATTTAGAGTCCTGATCCAAAGAGTAAACAAAGCTAATGAATCTTCTAATTAAACATTCATTGATAGAGCTCAGATGAAAGAAGTGCCTGGCTGCTTCCTCGAGCTCTTGTAATCAAGAGAGAGCAAACTCAAAGTGAGCAAATTAATGTTACTGTGCAGAGCAAAACAGAATTGGTGTAAGCAACAACAAAATAATGAAAGCTGCTTGGGCACTTACTATATATGGCACAAACAAAGCAAATATCTGTTCAAAAGAAATAAATTAAACTTATTTGCATTCTTACATGTCTTCCAGATACCATATTTCAGTCCTTGCTGACAAAATTCCAAATGGGCTTTGACCGTTCACATCAGTTTTGCCTGCTATTACAAGGGCTGTTTGCAATATAGGAAGCAGACTTCCTAAAATGTAAGATTCATTCCAGTCCATAAAAGAAAAACACAGCAGGATTAAGAGAATCTAAGTAGGACAGAGGATTTCCACCTGCACATGTCCATTCAACTCAGATTTTGATATAACTTTAGATACATATGTAAGATCTGAGTTTCTAACTTCAGGAAAAGGGAAAGAAAATGGGACTCATGATTCCTGCTTGTGACTTTCAAGATACTCCCCTGACAGTATTAGTAACAGCCAACAGCAATTTTCAAGTGTGTTCAGCACAAGGTCAAAACTTAAAAACAGCCCAGGTAGATGTAGAAATTCTGGTACACATGAGAATAAACCCCAAAGAAAGTTCCTTGGGGTTTCCTCCCCTCCCAGATGTTTTAAAGAAAGCAGCAGCTACAAACACAGGAAGCATTAGAGGGCAACTTCAAATCTGAAACCAGAGTTTTCTCAGACGTAGTTCCCAGGGGGTTCAAGAAGAATTCTCTTTTTCAGTCTTTGCAACACACCAGAGACTGCAGCTTTGTGCATCTGAAAGATCAATTAGAGAACCTATGGGGACAGCCAGGCATGCTCTACTGCATCCCCATAGCATGCAATACCAGCATTATTTAGGTCAGCCAACCTAGGGGAGGCTTTCAAGGGCTGAACCTGGACTTGGGGTTCTTCCACCTTAAGTTTGTGTTAGATGAAATCATGATACTCACTCCTAACTAAAACAGCAAGAGAGCAACTTTGGCTTTAGCAGGTAGGGACATACTACTAAGGTGCTGGGTGACTCAGCTCATCTCCAATGAGTGCCTGCCTGCTTTTTTCAATGCATCTTGAATAGAGATGAGACAAATGGCACAGGCCATTTCATTCTCGTTGGAAGCCTGCATTTACCCTGTTCACTACTACTTCAATGATTTTTCTAGCAATAATGTATCAAGGAGCTAGACTGTATTCTGCATTACACCTAAAAGCCTAAAGGGAGACAAAAGAGAAATCAGAGTTGGCACTACCCTGTACCTGGAAATACAAGCTTCTGAAGTAGGATGCCTTCAGTAGTAGCTTTCTTTTCCTTATAGTGACAAACCTTCATCCTTACCTCTGAGTCACACTGACACTCAAGATTGAAGGGCTGTCTTCAGACACACTTTCCCATCTTCCTGGCACATGCTGCTCCCCCTCTCTAAAACAATATGAGAAAGAATATTAACAGCCTGCAATTACAAAGCTTATTTTCCTGGGACATGAAGTGCAGTTGTTTTTAGAAGCTGAGGTATATTCATTTATTAATACATGGCATAACAAATGATACCATTCTCATGCTCCAGTTACACATAGGAGAGATTAGCATCAATCCAATGGCATGAAACAAGGAATGCCAGTTTGCAATCGTTGAGTTTCCCAGAACATTTTGTGTTTAGAAGCTCACTGAATCTCTGACCAAGCCCATTGTGAATCTTGTCATCTCCTATAATGTCTATATTGCTACAAAAATGAGGTCTTTTGGGCCAAAGTCAAAACCAATCTCCTCTGAAATAAAAACATATTAGCACATAAAACTGTACCTGTGCTGCAGCACTTTGCATATTCAGCATGTGAATAATGGATATCTGTTCTAACACACACGAATACAACTGCTACTGAAATTCAAATCACAAATGTTGAATACAATTTGGAGTAGAAGCCTCACTTGCAGTGCTTATAAGTGGGGAGCAATTCCATTGATCTGCATGGGGACACTTGAGATTTGCAACAGCTCTACTGTGATATAGTGACACGAAAGCCTTTACCAGCTCTTCATACAGCTCATTCCAACTAGCATGAGCTCAGATGAAAAGACACTGCAGCTTTGTACCTCTGACAGGCCACTGCCCTTCACAGCTTAATACCCCTCAAGTAGCCTGAAACCTATGAAATGGTATCACACATCAGGCAGCGTTCTGCTTGAGATTACTACGAGATAGAAGGAAACATAATTAACTCAAGCCTGCTCTACCTTTAGTAGATGGCTGGTATTAAGCAAACACCTCTTTGTGCCAGAAGTATTTAAGTACCATTGCAGTTACTAACAGGCACACAGATGAATTTATGTGTATTACTAAATCTTTCCCTTTTCTTTAGGAAATAACTAAGCATTTCTGTGGAACCTCTTAATAAACACCCACCAATCCACACCTACATTGATTCCTTCCTCAAAACCACTTTGAGTTTGGTTTGCAATACATTTGCCCTCCTGAGTCTGACAATTTATCATTGCCTTTTTGAGCATCCAGTGAAGTCTGTGCTCACACATTCCTACCTTACTTCTGGTAAACCTCTACTACATACATACTGTTTTGGTTTAATCAACCAGTGGCTAATAATCAGCACCAGAGGTAGCTGCAACACAGCTGCCTCATTTTAATCTGTGTATTAGCCAGATTAGGCAAGGATAAATATTCAATCCCTATGGTCCAAGTCAGATTTGCTTCTAGAAAAGCTCAAGGACCAGACAAAGCAAGGCTAGATAACTAGATATTAATGTATTCTACGAGGACTGCAAACAACACCCCGTATTTGTTTCTTCAGTCATGCAATTACCTGGTTATTAGGAGCCACTTGCAAGAGGGTCGATGAGAACAGCAATAGCTCAAGGAGCATACATGCCCTGCAAAAACTGCAAACTGGAGGAGAGAAACGCTATTTACACGTGTTGTCTCTGGGTTCTGAGGTGCAGCGAGGCCCGCACCCGGCTTCCCTCAGGCACAAGGCCTCCCTAAAAGCCCTTCCCCAACATGAGGCTCGCTATAAGCTCCTCAGGCCTCTTGCAAGGGTGGTTTATGAGTGAAAACACAAGGACAGAGGGGTGTTACACACAGCCACGGCAGGTTTGGGGGCAGGAGAGAAGCCCGAGGGGGTCCCTAAAGCGGGCCTGAGGTTGGTCTCACCGGGGCCTCAGGTAAACCCCACACGGGCCTGAGGCAGGCCCCGCCGGGACCGGAGGCAGAGCCGA
>NW_009940492.1:0-2150 GCF_000696875.1 Nestor notabilis
CCAGATTCTTTATAGATGGGCGAAAATTTGCAGGATGTGAGAGTTTTCCATTTGGATCACCAAAGGAAAAAAAATATCTGAAATTGTTAAATTGCTTTAGAGCAGGGAAGTAGAAAAGTTATTTTCAATAATATGAAGATAGTGTGATAGACTAAAATATTTACACTATTACACGCTGCGTTGCACTGGCAAAAAATATCAAAGCAGATATTTTATATGACACCAGCAACTGAAGTTAAATAATAAAATATGAAATATCTTTGTTGTATGGAAAGAAAATCAGACGAGCAGAAATTGCCACATTTGAGGCTTGGGGAGGGGGGGACAAAATCTGATTTTTTGCCAGAAAATGGCACTTGGAATGCTGCTGCTGGGGTCTGCTCGCTCCCAAGTGATGGCTGTGGCTCAGCTCTGCCCACCATCAGTGAAGTGGGTGACCTTCCCCCCCACCACAGCACAGACCCCATGGCCTGCAGGTGAGCTTGGTGGTGCCTCGGTGTGGATCACGGTGAGGCAGGGAAGGGGGACCCAGGGACATCTCCTGCAGTGTTTCAGGGCACGGCAGGATGGCCGAGGCAGGCAGCAGGTGATGGGGATAGGGTGATGTACAGGGGCTGCACTGGGGACTATGCAGAGCTGATGACACACGGATGCTCGCCTTTTCCCTTCACCATGGGGTCAGTGATGGCGACGTTTTGTTCCTCCCTGCAACAGGGATGGCATGTGGGAGAACACCAGGATCCTTGGGAAAACCCAGCAGCTGAAACAGGGGCCAGAGGAAGGGTTTGTGGCGATGTCCCCTGCTAATCTCTCGATTGTAATCTCATTAATTGCCCCTCTGCTCAAATAGAAAAAGAGGTAAAAACTCATCTCCGCATTTAGTCAGCGCTACTTTTGTACCCCTTCAATGCCGAAGTCGGGGCTGCGAGAGAAGCAAAGCTCTGAAAGGGAGAGGAAATAGCTTTTTCAGTTGTAAAAAGGCTGTGAGGATGCTGCGTTCCTCCGTAAGAATAGGAAACTAGAGGTTTTAGGTACACAGACTTTTGGTGACGGGGGCACGGGGAAGCATTAGTTTAAAACGGAGAGTTGATTTGGACTACACTTGTAGAAAAAAAAGAATAATCTATTTGGGGGGTGTAAAATGTTGATTACTCCTAAAATGTTGATATAAAGCAAACACTTGCAGGATTTTAGGAAGGATCATGGGGGTATGTTTCTAGTCTTTCTTTCTCATCTTCATTTCCATTCGTCTTATATTAATAGCTTTTTATATTAGAACTTCTGGAAAATCTAACCCCAAAATTCTCAGAAAAATAACACAACAGGGCACAAATTGCGCTTGTTCTGTGGGCTTTTTATTCACTCTTTGAATTGTTGTTTTCTGAAATTGTGAGGGATTTATTCACAGTGGAAAGAAATGGGCACCATTTTGGTGATGGTGGAAATAGATCTGATGGATCCAAATGTAAGTGCAACTGAAACCCCAATGAATTACTGCAGGGACAAAGGAATTCCCTATTTTTTAAAACTGCTGAGAAATGGTTAGAAAAAAATATTTTACCCAAAAGAAAAGCATAAAACCCAAACCCAACAAAAAATAATGAAGCCCAGCGCCAAAAGAGGCTCAGCCAGGGAGGGAGGTTGAGCTGCTTGTCCCATGCATCTTGCTGGGGTCGGCACATGTGGGTCCTGGTGGGTAACGCTCTGGGAGTGCCGATTTCATCAAGGCATCCCGACACCTCTGCTCATTGTTTCGGTCGGGTCCTGTGTTTCCTATATCCGTGCTCGCCTCGCTGGCAGCCTCCGGTGCTGCCTTTATCTCCAGGGGCAAAGCCATTCATGTGATAACTCTATTCATACCCTGACAGTTTTTGATAGTTCGGTCTCCTCACCCCAGCGTGTTTGCATGAACAACATTCACAATTATTCCTGTGTCACAGAGAAATGATTAACCCGTTCGGCCGTGGTGGTTCAAAAGTGAGCAGTCATTTTTCCTTCAGAAAGAAAAACCCTCCATGTCCTGCCTGTGTAGGTGTGCAGCTTTTAGGGTCATAAATAACAACATAAAGGATGTAAGTCCTTTATGGATCAGGTCCAGCCACACCAGTAAAGCCTAATGAACTGTGTTTGGCCCAGGAATGCAATGCAGA
>NW_009940492.1:2181-15410 GCF_000696875.1 Nestor notabilis
TATTTATCGGAAGACATGGGCAAAGGCAGACCCATCCCTGTCTTCTGTAATCTGTTCCAATGGCTCATCAGCCTCAGCCTTAAAAAATTGGACCTCTCTTTTCCCTGATACAAATTTGCCTGGCTTCACCTTCCAGCCGTTTGTTCTTGTTAGGCATTTCTTGCTAGGTTAAAAAGCCCGTATTTTCTGCTGTGAAAACATGCTGAGCACAACCAGGTGCCTTGCACCCCTCACGGACACAGGCAAAATTGGGCTTTGCAGATTCCCTTCTTGTATTTTTTTTTCCTCCAGCTCTGGTATTATGGCTGTGCCTGTGGTATCTTTTGCTCTATCTCCAGTTTCTCCTACTTAAAATGCCTTAACCATGTAAGTGAGTGGCTGCAGCTGGATAGACCATCTCGATCCCAGCATCACGGGCATGCACAAGTCCCTGGATCCTTCCTTGGCTGAAATACCTTTTGTGTTAGGTACCTCCCATACAATTTTTAAAGGCTCTCGTTATATTTCATTACTGGTGGCACAAGACATTCAACCCTTCCCTTCGAATGTTTTTAGTATTGGTATTTTTGTCTGTGAAAATGTTCCATTTTAGAAAGCTATTTTTTAAGAGAATAAAGTAAAGCAAAAGCCTTTAAAAAAAAAATTAACTTGCTTTAAAAATGCCACCGTGGTACAAAGAGTTAAGTGTGGTTTAGGGTGGTCGATTGGTACGAGAGCAAAAGATGTGTCCTCAGAGAAATCAGGGAAAAAGCATCCAACAGGCTTATGGCAGAAAAAAAATGCCATCCAAAGCCCTTTCGGATAATCCAGATAAGTGGGTACATTTGCAAAAATCCACATTTCACTGCTGAATCCTCCGGACAGGATAAAACTCAAATCTTTGCCAGGACTGCTGGGATGCAGGGGTCAGTGGGAAGGGCAGGGTGTCTTTATGGTTTGTCCAGCTAATGGGCTCACAGGGTTTTTTACAGGCACAGATCTCCAGAGCCAGGTCCACCTGGGGACACCGGGGAGTCTGATTTTGGGTAAGAAATCTGCAAAATCCCGAACAGGCTGGACGTAACAGAGCAGGCAGGCGGCTTACAGGTGGGGAGTGAAAGCACTGAGATGCTCTGAGATAAAGAGCTGGGATGCTGTTAGGGGCTTGCCTGGTTTGGGCTTCGACTCCCAAAAAGCTCAGCAGAAGTCAGAAACTTCAGCGTCTAAAGCTGGAAATGCATTTGTGTCTATTTTGTTATCTCAAACCAATGTGAGCAAAGAGATGAGGGAGTCAGGACTGGTGTGAGACATAAACCCCTCCAAAAACGGCCCCCATTTCTCCCAGTCTGGACCATACAGGGTTTGTTTACCACAAGCAGAAGAGGTATATTTTGTGTTAGAAAACTCTCCTGTGTAATTTTGAGGGCTGTAACTATATTGGTGGCACGAGATGTTCAGCCTGTCCCTGAACCTGGGGCTGCAGCTTGGTGGAAAGTGGGAAGTTCTGGCACGGGTGCAGGTCCATTATCTGTTCTTTGAGCTTCTGGGTTTGGGGACACTGGTCCCCAAACAAGTCCCATGCAAGAAGTCATCCTCTGATGGTGTGTGGGACGATGGAATAGCTCTCGCAGGGCTTTAGCCTAACAAGATGCCAAGGGGTAGCTGTGCAAGCTGCGGGCTCCTCTCTGCTGATGGATGTGTCCCTGTTGTCTTGCTGTGCCTTAGGCTGGGGACATTGTGGTGGAAGGGACATGCATGACTCCCTGAAGGCCAAATCCAGGCCTGGGGACAGCAGGTCTGCAAATCCTTCCCATGGGGCTCCAGGGACCCTTTGGCTGCCCCGGCGATCCACACTGCCTGCCCCCTCCCCAGCCTCATGTGGTCCTGCTCCTTCCCCTGCTCACACTGAATGTTTCCATGGAATTTCTTGCCTCCCTGACCTTTCTCACCCCCCCATCCCTAGAGCCTTCCCACCTCCTCCACTCGTTTCTGCCCTGAATTACAATAAGCCCAGCCGCCCCTTGAGCCCAAAATATCTCCTTCCCCACCAGCACCAGCTCCTGGACTAGTGATGTGGAAGTGTGTGCTCATCCTTCTCTCCAAGTCTCAAACCTGGCCCCGAACACCCCATCCCTGAGCTCTGGGACAGCCTGTGGATTCTTTTCACATCTCCAGTCAGTTATTTATGTCCAGCTCTCCCCACGCACTGTCTGCACCGAGACCTGTGTGTGTCACAACGGGGAATGCACATCAGTCCTGTAACACCCTGCCCAGCAGTGGTACTGTCTGTGCTTCAATTTGGGGTGCCTAAGCCAGCGTGCCCAATTCACCTCGGCTGTCTCACTGCACAAGAGCATCGGGAGCCTCAAACCGAGTACGAAACACGAGCATTTTACATCTATATTTTCTCACCTATATTTCTGAGAGGGAACATTTTTTTGTTGTTTGGCTTTTGATGTGTTTTTCTGGGGAGAAGAAATGCTGCCCTGTAATTTCAAGGTTTTTACCCTTGGAAATGCTTTATTCAGAGTGTTTTGTTTTGTTTCATTTTTTACAATATTTCATGACACCTCGGTCCTACCACAGGTTACGCTCTTGTGCTGCACATTATCTTACATGATATCATGCAGGGTCTGGAAGGATTGGGTTGGTAATTTTATTTTTAAAACCTGAACTGCATTTTTTTGTTCGCACTGATTGAACAAACAAGCTTTCTTCCTACATCAAAGTATCTTCTGCTCCTGGTATACTGAAAAGGGGTGACCCTCTGGGCAGTCCTTATGGGCTTTACCACTCCTGATGCATTACAAAATGACATAAAATTAAATACAGAAAGTTCACAGCAACAATCCGGAGGTCTGAGAAGAAATCCTGGAATGGGAATTAGGGCACGTCCGGAAAGCAGCACTGTTTTTGTCATGGCAATTGTTTGAAAATATTTCTTTTGAATATTTTTCTTCTTTCCAGTCTGATTCTAGTACTTCCAGAAATGCGGAAATCCCACATTCCTGCCGGATTCGGTGACATCTTTTCTATCTACCTGCAATGCTTTTCTAAATTCTTCTCTGGGCAGCTAAGGCACCGTCGCTGCTGTGTCCTCAGTACGTGCAGCCGACAAAGCCTGCCTGGATCCGGCTGAGAGCTGGGGTGCAGCACCCCACTGCCATGGTGCCGACCTGCATCCATGGGGCACATCCCTGCGCCCAGCTCCCGAATGGGAAGCTCCGACCTACCCTCTGGGCTTGCTGCTTTTACCTCGAAGCCCCGTGTGCTGGTGAATAAATGACTGTTTTTCTTTCTTTAAAGACAAATACTTGTCCTGGGGAGGGGGAACCTGAAAGCAGAACATCCCGTCCTGTCCCCTGTGATGCTCCGAGGCCAGTAAGACACAGCCTTGTTGCTCGGTTTTGCCTCCCGAGTTGGAAAGGTCGTGGCTGGCTATTCAGCGTGCCTCTGGATTAAACCGTGGGACACAAACAGTTGACCCACCCTGGCCCCACATGCCCCTTCAAAGTCCTGTCTGAGCTTACGGGAAACGAACGCCGCTGACTCTTGTTCCCCTCCTCTCAGGGAGCCTTTCCCTGCACCTTTCCCACACCCAGACTCTCTGTTCCTGATGCAGATACCTCCTCCCCGTGTCATTCCCCACTGAGTGGGGCTGGGGCTGTGGGGCCAGTGTGGGGTGTGCAGACCCTGCAGGCGCTGAGCCTGACAGTCTTTGAGTTGCAGGGAGCAGGAGTGCCTAACTGTGCTGATAAGAGTTTAATTATCGATGCAAAAAGCATTGTTGCACGGGGGGAGCCTTGCTGTGAATCTTGGGAGGCCTTTGAAGTTGTGATGGAGAGGAACTGAAGCCCAAGGGAACAGGGCTGCTCCCACTGACCCTTCCTCCCCACGCCTGAGCTACAAAGCCCCTGCCTGGGAGGGAGACAACAGAGTAATTAGAGCAAGGACCACAGTGGGTTAACAATTAGTGAGGGTGCTCAGAGCCCTCTTTCGTCCCCCGCTGCTCTCTGGAGGCTGGGGCTCAGCACATCCCCACCCTGTGTCAGCCCGGGCTTGTCCCACCACCCCACCACACACCCCCAGCCAGGCTGAGGGTCCACAAGCTCCACTGAGCTGGGCAGCTGTGGATCCCACAGGAGTGTTCCTGAGCCTGGGATGCTTGGATATGGGACCCCAAGGTGCTTGTTTGTAGGGGTGTCACACATCCCTGCAGGAGCTGTGGCCACAGGAGCAACGTTTCATAGATACGTTGCAAGAGATACATGGACCCAGACAGAACACACACCTTCTGCATGCTAGTCCCTGCCTTGGCTTCCTCACTCATCCTGAGCGGTGCTTAAATTTGGTAGATATGGGTACGGATAGGCATAGGGATATGGAGAATATAGATATATAGATATAGATATAGATGAGATATGACTATAATATAAAGATACAAATAAATGATACAGATATACAGATATATATAGAGATCATATAGCTAGATTTAGATACAGGTGTAGCTATAGAAGTAGAGCTAGATTAGATGATATAGATATAGATATAGATATAGATATAGATATAGATGTAGATGTAGATGTAGATATAAAAATATGTAGCTATAAATAAATTATACATATACATCATACACATACACATACACCTCTCCTTCAACTCCTGTGTAATCTGCATCTATGAGACAGCAATGTCTCATAGGTGTAATGCAACATCTCCGTGTAATGCAGCATTACATGATGCAACTTTATAAAGGAGCAAGTAGATACAAGTATGCAACTTTATAAAGGCCTTGCATGAGACACCGCCTCAAGACCCCAGTCGGTGCTGGGGATGCGACCTTCTCTCTCCTAGGTGCTTCCATTTGAACGGGCAATCGGGCTTGACAGCTCCTGAACCAGTGCGAGCATTTCTCCTGACACCTCCTGGTGTTTTGGCTCAATACAGCAAGTCAAGGCCAAGGCACAGAATGGGAAAATGCAAAATGGTGCTCAGGAAGACAAAATGGGGCTCACAGTTTGAGCCTGATCCGTGCAGACAGTCCATAACATCAAACAGAATTGCCCAGCTGTAGGACACAGGTCTTCCAAACCGGCACGTTTTCTTCCAGCTGAAGGGAGTCCTTTGTGGCAGCCTTTCTCGCCCTCCACCTCTTTTTGAGCATCGTCTCCGGAGATGGGACATCACCTGCAAGGGGCTGGACGGGGCCCTTGTCACACGCGATGCGGTGTGTTCCCTTCGGCACTGGTCTGTAGCCTTTCCCTGGAATGAAGGGTTGGGTTTAGGGAGAGTATTGGTCTCCCCATACCTGAGCACAGTGTGCAATAGTGCTGCTAGCTGGATGCTCCAATCCACAGAACAGGAGTCAACACAAAAGCTCTTGGGCACACGGTGCCTTTGTATTTGTGCAGTGCCCACTGCAGTGGTCTTAACGCCCAGGGCTGCCACGTGCTTGGCTGAAACGCTGAGGACTAGAAGAAATAACTTCACCCTCTTTCTGCAACGAGGCATGAGCAATCTGCTCCGCAAGCTCGCTGCAGGAAGCACAAGCTTGTGCACCAAAGCACCCACAAGAAACCAGCTCCATCATCTATATGAGGTTGGGTAGCAAGCATACGGTCCGCAAGGTGGTGTGGGGTGTTCCCAGCTGGCTCCAGGTCCCACACAGTGCAGTGCAGACAAGCCTAGGGTACATCCCACCATGGATCCTGCTCCTTGTGCTGCCTGGAGAGCAGCTGCGTCCATTGCCGAGCATCTCGGCGTGGGAAAGAGGGTGCAGCGACCACAGCATGGGGGAGAGGGGGCCTGCAAAAGCGGTCTGCTCCCTGTAGCCTGCCTGCTGAGGGTCACTGGGACTGTGCTCCTGCTCCGTGAGCAGGGAACTCCCGAGCCTGGGCTCCTGCTGGGCGAATTACCCAGGGAAAATAGGCAGAAAATCTTCAGATTAACAATAACAAATAAAAATGGATTTGAGATCTCCGAGGTAATTACTCCGTGCTGAGGGCAAGGGGCCTCTTTAGCAGTGGGAGCAGCACCATGCAGGGAGTGGAGGGGCTCGGCCTGCTGTTGGGCCAATGGAGTCACACAAGAAACCCTGGAAATTCTTTCAAATTGTTCTGCTAACATTAATAAATGCCTCAAAAGCTCCTAATCTGCTCTGTCAGGAGCATGACGTCCGGGTGTTTCACAGCCAGCTCACGTCTCTGCTCCTCTCTCCCTCCACCTCTCCTTCCCTGCCTGGTAATAGTAAATGAAAGTGGCACCCGTTCCTCTGGCTGCTGGGACCAGCATCACACTGAGCCCAGCCTCTGCCAGGGCTGGAGCCACCGTCCCACTATGCCCTATCCCCAGCAGACCACCATCCCTCTGGAGCCCGGAGACCAGCTGAGACCTGGTACTGCAGCAGGGATGCAGCCAAGCTGCATCAAGGTCCAGCGCGATGCTGCTCGGGGGTAAGGAAGAGCAGTGAGCATGGAGGCAGCATCCGAAGTGGGCTTGAACTTACTGGGTGGCTGCAGGGGCTTTGCTGGGGAAGCCTGGAGGCCCTGGGGATCTTGGAGGGAGCCTGGTTCTGATGCGGGGTGATGAGACAGGGGCACATTGGTGTGGGTGCCTGCTGCACTCACTCCCAAGGGTCAGGGCACCTTGCTGGCACCCTCTCCCAAGCCTCCATCCCTCTGGATCTGTACCCTGGAGCTGGGGCTTGGGCTCCTCCGTTGTGTGCTGAGCAAGACGAGGGTTATCAGGCAGCAGCAAGGCTCTGCTCTGCCTGATGCTGTGGGATCTGGGTTTGGGGCTCATGGGCAGTAGATGACACTCAGCAGCACCTCACCCTGTGCATGCAGCAGTTCTGTGGCATCCTGCTTTCCACCTGCTGCTGACACTGCACGGGTTTGCACAGGAAGCTCCTGAGTGCATTCTAAGACATCCTCACCTCTCCCCCTGCAGAAGCTGCTCCCCTTTCCTTGCAGATTTGCCTGTGCCTCATCGTTAAGCTGGTCTCCTGGTGGTGGAAGGGCTTTTGAAGGATTGGCTTTGATGGAGCCTGTCCCCCACTGCCTGGCCTCTCCAGTGGGGTGTCAGCCAGGACCATGGGGGGTCACTTTGTGCTGGAGCCGGGCACCGAGGTACATAATTACAGTGGCTGCTGGAGTGCAGACTTCAAACCAGTGATGCTGGGAGGGATGTGAACCTAAAGGGTTTGGCGGAGCCTCTGGAGAAGTGTTCAAGTGAGGAATGACGCTCTGGTTGCATCAGTGTTGATCCAGGGTGGGACTGGTGGACAACCTAATGCTTAGAGCTCGTGTTCCCAGCTCCCCCTTGCTTTGTATCCCCTCTGCCCTGCTCTGCATCCCCTCCAACCTGCTGTTTGCACCCCACTCTCCTCCAAAAGGACACATTGCTCTCAGTCCTATGGCCAGGTCTGATAGAGCCTCACCTCAATTATACCCCAATCCAACAGCTTTGGGGAGCATCATTTATTGCCATCTCCTCGCTCCACATCTGCAGTGAAACAGGTCCCTGGCAACAGCCCCATGGATTGATGGGTGCAGGAACGATCAGGCGAGTGGGGTGCAAGGAGGGGTTGTTTGTGGTGGCTCAGTTCCTCGCCCCTTGGGGATGGGGAGAAAGCTTTCTAATGCAGCATTTTCCTCCTGTGTTTTCCAGTGAACTTGCTGGACACGTCAACAATCCCTGGGGACTGGGGCTGGATGACTTATCCCTCGCATGGGGTAAGTATGAAGCGGCTGTTGGCACATGCGGGATGGGTCACCACAGGTCCCCCTGGTACCTAGGTCAGCGCTGATGGGGCAAAGAGACCATGTCCAGTGGGAAAATATCAGCCTGAAAGACCAGTGGGATGCTGCTGGTTTGGAAATGCCATTTAACTGTTCATGTCCCCTGGAAGTGACCAGGTTGTCACCAGGTCCTGAGCAAAGAGGGAACTCAAGAGCTGGGTCACCCCACGGGCACTCACACTGAGAAGCGTCTCATTCCTCTCTGCACCAGGAGAGCATCAGGAGGAACAGCCCAAAATGTTTGGGAAACTCTCAACAACCTGTAATCAGAGGAGTTTGCTGTGGGAACTGGGCAAGAGGGGCAGGGATGTAGATGGTTTCTTAAGGGGATTGGGGATGTAAATGCACAGCCCTGCAGCATGGCCAGGAGGGATGTAGGGTTGGTGACTCCCATCTGAACCTGCCATCTCTACTGCCTGGATCCTCTCCGCATACTCCCTTCACTTGCATTTCCACGTCCACATTTTCCTGCCACAGCAGTTTTCTGGAAACGATGAGTTTCAGATGGCAGCAGTGACCTGGCTGTAAGGATTTTGCTCATTCATTTAGTGAACAGAAACAATCCCATAACAAACACACACTGTGAGGCACAGTGGGGCTTGCTGCAATGCACAAGATGTGCAGAATTGGGGTGCCTGCCTGGCTTCCGCTGCTGTGCTGATTTTTCATGTCCACTCTTTTTCATCCCCTCTCTGAACTAAACGGTCCTAATCTTTTCAATTCTGCCTCCTACAGAAATCTTCCCAGGCCTCTAATCATTGTCATTGATCCGTTGCTGGAGACTCTCAGTCCCCACGCTGTTCAAGCAAGAGTGATCAGAACTGTGAACTCATAATAATAACAACGATTGGATTTATATTAGACATTATTATATATGTAAATATATTAAATCATTAACTCAGCTCTAATTTTAGCAGTTAGCTCTTGCAATGACTATCCTAGAAATGTAATAGATTCAGAGATACAAGGTCAGAGGGGACCACAGGACTAATATGATGTGATCTCCTGCATAAATACAGGTCTTCAGTCCTGTCAATTTACTCACATTTCAGAAAAGACCAGCTTTTATCCAAAAACCCCTTTGACTGCAAAATTGCCAGTGGTGGTAAATCCTCCAGGTCCTGTAGTGATGTTGTTAACAGGTTGCTGTTAAAACCCCCATCACTGTGTGGGTTTGCCTGGCTTCGGTTTCCTCCTTCTGCCATTGCTTGATGAGGGAGACATTGTCCTCTTCATGGGCATGCACAGGTTGCCCTCAGTTGTGTAGATCCCTATCCTGTCAGACCACTGCTGCCATCTCATCACAAACCTGCTGCCAAATCCTGGTGTCCTGGAGTAGTCTGATGCACATTCAGAGGATCAGGGACCAGGACTTCCTCTGCTCCCTGGGAGGAGGGATGTTTCTGGGAGTAAAGGCTGTTTCCACTGCTCTGCCCTTCACTATATCCTAAGCAATTCCTCCCCTCCACTAGAAACAAAAGTCTTGTATAGCAACTAGTGCCAAAATCACCTCTTGGACATGCTGCTGTCCAAGACCTAGGTAAGTCGTGGGATTACACCTCTCTTTGCTAACCCTGTGCTTTTGCCCAACTAGTGGTCTTGTTACCAAGAGGACGACCTGTACGAAAACTGTCCTGAACACCTTCAGGAAGGGTGCCTGGGTTTCTATTCGATGTTCTTGACAAACAACTCTGCCAATCTTTTTCCAGCTAGCTATTTTAATGGCTCCTCTGAACACTTGTCTGGACTGTGGTTCTTCCTCCATGGGTCGTTGCATCACATCATCCTGAAAAAGCATGTCATGCCTTTAGCCTCCTACTGGTCCTTCAGCTCCAGTGGGTAGAGGCCACTTGCTGGCGTGATATGGAGGTGGTGTACTGTGAAGCTAGATTTTATCTGGGGCCCTTGAAGCATGGGCTGGGTGCTTGAGGGTGCAGAATTTCCCGCAGTGTCTCTGCTCCATCCATGGACAGACACATCTGTCACAGCATCCTCCTGCCAAGGGACGGCATTGCTGACCCTGCTCCTCAGCTGAAGTCACGCTCGTTTTTGCTTTACCCACATGTCCATTCCCCTGCCCTGCCTGAGCCTGGAGCCACCACATGGGTGACAGTGGGGAGGTGGGTAGCTCTGCCTGGGTCTTTGCATGGCACAGAGCCCCAGTCCCCAGTGTGAGGAGCTTACGAAGGGGCCTTGTGTCCTCTAGCTCAGTCTTTAGTGCCCTATAGCTTGCCCTACAGCCCTGTCCCACCTCTCTGGTGCTCCTGGGGATGCCAGAGGAAAGGTGGCAGCCTTGGAGCTTTCCTCTTCTGGACTGTTTGATCCAGGAGCTGCCTGTACAGCAAGTCAATGGTTCAAAGCATCAGCAGTGCAAAGCTGGAAGACTGGTGCTTACAAAGCCCTGATGCTTTCATCTCACCTATGGGAAAAGTGAACTTGTCTCTCAGGAAGGTTTTTTGTCCTCTCTGGGTTTGCTGTGGCCAGCAAGAGCAGAGGAGCAAAGGGCCGGGAGCGATGGGCACAGTGGGGGTGAGCAGCACCGTGGGCCCTGGGGAGTGTCAAGCCATCAGGGAGGCATGTGTGGTCTGTTTTGACATTTCCTCTTGCCAGACAATTAACTGAGGGGTAATTGGCTGTAATTGCTGCTCAGGGGTTTAATTGCATCCCCCCCTCACCTCTACCACAGAGACACGTGCAGGAAGTGGAAGGGTCACCAGCAGCATCCCCGTCCCGCAGGCTGCGGCTCCTCTCAATTATAACTTCAAAGGGCTCCCAGGAGCTTTGCAGCTCTCTCCATCCCCAGAACAATTCCCTCTGCGCTGAAAATTAAACTTTTATCAGTGCCGTCAAAGAAGTGCCCCTTCCCCTTCTGTGCCTCGGGTTTCCCAGCTTTCCCCAGTAAAACGCCCCAGTGCCCCAGTGCCCTTCTCTCCCCTCTCCTTGCTTGGCACGTGACCCACCGAATCAGAGGGAGCCTGATCGGCCCCTTTGCAAATTGCTTTTCTACTGACTAATTAAAACGCTGATGAGATAAGTCAACATATTATTAATAATTATTGTATCGTCTACTTTGATTTACAAAGTCAAACAGGAAATGATTTTGTTCAGACTCAGGGTATCTAAAGAGCTTGAATGATGCCTTGCAAAAGCTAATTACAATAGGAGCACCTTGAGTGCTGGAGGAAGGCTCCCCATGCTGCCCGCGACCTCCACGTCTGCCCCCCACCAGCACCTCGGTGGTCTGGCCCCACAGCATCCCTCTCACTGCATGGGCTGGGGTCAGCCCAGAGAGCTGCTGGGCATCTGCCCCCCTGGGACCTGCCCCAGCACCTGGCATGCTCCATGTTGGTTTTGCTGGTGGGAGCACCAGGAGAGACCTTCAGAGGTGATCTGTGCATCCCTACCTCTGCCCCTTGGCTTCTGGTAAAGGGACGTATCCTGAGGTCCCTGGGCACCACTAGCCAAGAGCGCTCTTCCCTCATTGAGCAGTAGCTCAGAGAGGAAACTGGCAGAAAGACACCAGATTTGCTTAAGCAACCAGCTGACAGCGCAGACGACACTCTTCTGCCTGTAGGACAGTCTCCCAGCAGTGTTTGTGCTTCAGGGTTGGGGACCTTGTGCTGCTGTAAATGCCCTGGGACTGAACCTTTTGCAGAGCAAAGCCTATACAACAGGGGACTTCTTTTGTCTGGCTCTGGTCCTGCAGCCAACAACCAGCTCATGGCTGGGGTGAACCCCATCTGACATTACAGAGGTCACAGACATGTCCACCATGCAAAAACCTCCCCTGCCTTTTCAACCCCCTTCTGGGTCATGTCTTTCTCCTTGAAGTGACAAAAGATGTTGGGGGTCTCTCATCTGTCCAAGCTGTATCTTCTGCCCTCCATCACTTCTAAGTCCTTGATGCACATCTTAGGTTCTCTTCCCATCCTGGATCCAGGAACATCAGCAAGTTACAGGGCAAGCAGCAGTGAAACTCATTTTCTTTGAAAAAAAAGAGAAGGGTAGTAATAGAACACTAGAAAATAAAGATTTAGACTAGTAATTGAGATAAAAGCTCATCTCCCGGAGCTTGTTCAGTAAATGCTGGGTTATTGCTAATTCCCCAGACACTGGTCACTACCAGGAGTTAATCACCTGCAGTGAAGCTCAGGGTAGTTAACTGCCTGACAAATCCCTCCTTAGCCACAGCAGTGACTGATTTCATGAGGATTATCTCCATTAAGGCCTCCCATCTACTGATTTATAGGTGCAATAACATCCTTCTCTTTTTTCCCTCTCCCAGTGACAGTGTGAGGCACCTGGCAGTTCCCAGGGAGGTGCTGGAGCTCAGTGCTTGCTCACGGGAGGAAGGACAGTGCTGGATGTCTTAGAGGCAGCAGCAGCTTTGCTGTGCCAGGAAACCTGGCATCCCTCCTGGAAGCCATCCCAGGGTGGGGAAGACCTTGACCCTTGGTTCCCTCTGTGCTCACCAAAAGGTGGTGGGAGGCTGAGCTGCTGCTGGATGTGGTCCCTCTTTGTGTGTTCACCCCTTCCACTCCTCCTCCTCCTTTTCCCCACTCTGCTGCACCACACAAGCCCTGGGAGACCTGTAAGACCTTGCTCAGCTGCCCAGGTATCTGGTGTTTGCATCTTTCACCTTCTATATATCTGGCAAATATTTTATAGCTGGTGTTGACTTTAATTTAAGCCATTAGGCAACCCCCTGCATACAGATGCAATCATGTCCCGGGTCCCCCCCAGCGCGTGCGCTCACCACATTAATTATGATGTCCTCATTTCCGTCTCGCTGGGGGATCTTATCACACTGACAGGGGCCAGGCTGAGCTTCCTCTAACAAAAGCCACTTCAAACTGTCAGCTGAGAGCAGGCGATGCGGGAGGCTGGGGTGTGCACAGTGCCTGTGCTCCTGAACTGATGGCACCCAGTGCCAGACACTCCTCTCCCCGCTATAAGAGCCTGTCACTAAGGTGAAACAAGGGATGCCTGAAGCGGATCCCTCCATCCCAGCTACCCTAAGGATGTCAGAGCTTGTGGGATCTGTGTTGCCTTATGGCACGCTGAGAAGATGCTCCTGTGGCATCTGAGCCACCAGTTTGGGTGGTCTGTCCCCCTCCGTGCGTTTCCATCAATGGCAGAGCACTTGCCCTGTAGGCCAGTGGTACAGGTAGGTGTTTTGGGATCCCAAGGCGCTGCATACAAACCTGGGAAAGAGCTGACAGTCCAGCCACTGTGTAAACAGCACCCAGTTTGAAATAACGTTGCTACAGCACCTCCTGTATGAAGACAGGCTAAGAAAATTGGATCTGTTGAGCCTGGAGAAAAGGAGCTGTGTGGAGATCTCAGAGCAGCTGCCAGTGCCTGAAGGAGGCCTAGAAGGATGTCAGAGAGGGACTCTTCATCAGGGACTGGAGTGCTAGTACAAGGGTTGGTGGGTTCAGACTTCAGCAG